>NC_051158.1:80753190-80873189 GCF_013339745.2 Dermacentor silvarum
CCCCCCCCCTTCAATGCCAATCGGCCCACGAACCATTGGTTGGCTTCTAACCCGACACGATCTCCAATTTTACGCACATAATTTATTTGCGAGTGTTAGCGCTGCCCCCATTATACCTTTACAAATTCCTCGCAACAACTCATATTAATTGTAGTCCGAAAGTTCTATATGTTTCATTACTGCTGTGTTCCGCTTCCTCTTCATCCACAGATAAGTATTATGCAATAGCAGAGTTATATCAGCAGAGTTATAAGAACGCTAAAGCGAGGCAGATATACATCGCATTCTGAACAATAAGCAATTGAATAGCCATTCTTAGTGCCTGCTGGTATGCACTGAATATAGATAGAAAATATACTCGCTTCTGGGGTCCTCACCTGTCAACAACTAACAGCGACGACCTGAGTGGTCTTTTCCATCGACATGTTTCTCGGTAACAACCAACGGTTGCTTTAATTTTAGCTCATGTACCACCCGCAAAGCGGATCGTAAACGACGTGGATCTGGTAAGTATGAGCTTGATTCCGGCTTGAGACACTCGAACTCAATTTTTCTTCCGCCACCTAGACAGGAGAGAGAAAGTCGGCTCCGTTTCAATTTCGACGCCGCAGAGCGCTGGCTTGGGCGTATACAGCGTCATCTCAGTTGAGCGTACACTGAAGCGGAAGCGGCAGGAACCGCGACTTCTGGTTGATGACGGTGGGCATCGGTTGAATCGCGAGCAGCATTTTCCTGTTCTCGCGACGCCTGGCAAGAAGCTCCGGAAGTCTCTCCACGTTCTTGGACAGCTCGCGCACCTTGGAGCGCACTTCGGCCGGGTAGGTACAGCGTAGGGTGCGCATGTTGAGGAACGCCTGCGACAGGCTGCAGCAACCTGGCCTGCGGAGGAAAGGTGCACCGCTTGTTCGACGGGGTCATGTTGCACACATATATTGCCGTTTTGTCAGAAGTCCTATAAGGGCGAAGAGGTAATAGCAACTTATCAAATATATGCGTAAATAGTAGAATTGCTCGACAGGCCAGGCATTAAATTAGCGAGAATGATTTTCGCAACTTGGCGGTAATCTTTGCTTTGTTGCCCGAAAGTTTCGGCCGGTGGACAGGCCTTCGTCAGGGTGCAAATCCTGACGAAGGTAATTATATATATATATATATATATATATATATATATATAATTACCTTCGTCAGCAGCTGTACACACACACACACCCACACACACACACACACACACACACACACACACACACACACAAACACACACACACACACACCACACACACACACACACACCACACCACACATATATATATATATATATATATGAAGGAAGTATGTCTTCGGATCCGGTGTTTAATAAAGTAAAGGAAGTGCCAGCGCACGTCGAAAAGCAAAAACAATTAATTTCGACGTTCCGGCCACACCGTCGACATTAAATGTTTTGCTTTTCTGCGTGCGCCAGCGCTTCTTTTCATATATATATATATATATATATATATATATATATATATAATATATATCCTGGAAATTGATATCAAGTGGATGCGTCTTGCAAACTCACGGGCAACAATTCGTAAATTGCGAATTCAGAAGTGTCGTAGTGAAACTGCGAAGTGTCGTAATGTAATTAACTAAGAAGTTCATTAGTCATTTTTTCTTAATTAGTAGAATATGTGGTATGATTTATTGTGCTACTAATGTCCGCCTCTTCGAATAACCCAGCTCAACGATAAGAAGTATGCTACCTGCCACAGGCGATTAAAAAAAAAAATTTCACAGTTTCGCCCTAAGGGCGAAGCAATGAATGCGATAGCAACACAGCAATGTCATACGAAGTAAGGTGAGCGGCTTTGGTAGCAACAACACGCAGAACTGTTGTCGACGCCATCGGCGTTTTGCCCGCGTTAGCTCAAAATGCGTGCGGCGTTGGTGACTGTTGCTGGAGCCTCTGATATAAATAGGCACTTGGTGCCGCAGCTAAACGTCGCCTCCCTTCCCTCCCCCTCCCCCACGGCCTCTCATGCGTCTGAAGAAGGCGCGTTTGCTCTACATATATGGTGATTGTAAAGGAGAAAAGAGACGCCTACTTCTGCAGCCCTTAAGCGAGCACGGCGCAGAACGCGCGTTTGTTCTCCGCCGTGCGTTCACTCCCCGTGAAAGACGCGCCCCTCGCGCCCTTTCACTCGCACATACAGCGTTCGGCGCGCGGCGACGATTTCTTCTCCAAATGACGTCATACGGAACCTCACGGCGACGGCGACGGCGACGGCAGAAATCTGCTTTTGAGTGTCCATATAATTGCTATCGCAATAAAAAACAGTGAAGCTTAATTGTGAACACCCGGTATAGGCAGTAACGACTGTCGTACTTTCAGAAGCTAAATGTAGATATTGTGCGCTGATAGAACGAGGCTAAAAACTTTTAAGTTACCTGGTGAACGTCTCTTGGGATAAAAGACAAATGATGGTTTTTTTTTGTGAGTCGGACTACACCTTATTTTTATAGTTAGCCGATACGTGTGACAAGATCGTCTGCGTCCGGTTACTTGCGCTTATTCATGCTCGCAGTAAGCAGTGTTCGATGTAGGGCCGGGGTTTGGGAACACAATAGACAGCTGCCGCCCGTAGAAATTCTCAAACGCGGGGAAACGTGAGGATTGAATAACAACGAATCGAGCGAAGTTGAGTTTCTTCCAACAGGCTTTCAAAATTTAACGAGGGTTTTATTTTGGCAAAGTCGGTTGTATTAGGGTAAATGCATGACTTGGAAACAAATTGAACCACTTTTAATGAAATTTAGCTGTGTCAATGACATCGGAAAGCAAACTGACGGCGCTGTGCGCAGGTGGAACGCTCCAAAGCTAGGATGAACGCTGTTTGCAGTTGATTCTAAATTTCTGGCGAGCAAGTAAACTGGCCACTCAACGAGTTGAGTGAGAAAACAACATCTTCCGCTGGCACCGCTAAACTAAAGCATGCTCTGAAAACGATATGTGTTGTCGAGGCATAACATGTGTCACGATCAACTTCATAGCTTCCGAGGTAGTTATCTTTCCTGCTGCCGTGTCTGCAGACAACAGTACATTAGCGATATTACTCTTGCGTCTTAAACATTAGTAATGCTAATGCTGGGGAAGAAACCTATAAAATAGCAAAACCAAATGAAGCCTAAGCGTGCATCACTATAATGTATCAAAGCGCCTACCTAAACAAAGTACCCTTCGCGGTGTGAAACGGCAGCAAGATATTGAAAATAAATAAAAAAAGAGAAAGCAATGGTCGATTCGCCGCGAAGAAAGAAGTCATCCCGAGTGAAGTGTTTCGAACAGACCGATATATTATCAGTCACCCTTTTCCAATGCGGATGTTTCTTATCCAAGTCGCTCTCGAACAGTTCAGATCGTTCTCGTCAAAATCGAGGCGAAGACACTATGCCGCTAAGACCTTGTTGTGCGTGGTGCCGAAATTGGAGCAACTCTTGCGCCGCTCAATCAGCTTACGCTGTGACTTCGAGATGCGTGTGCCGCGCAGGCCTGTGACTTTTTTTGTTTACTTCTAGCGCTGATATAGCGGCTCTAAATGTAAAACGATTGCGTCTATCAATATTTCAGCATTTCAAAGCATTGCAATTAACGACGTACGAAACAAAAGTGTCTGTCAAAACGTCTATCAGTGAGCCCGCACTGCCGCGCGTCTCTTCTAGGTGCAAACAGTCCGCTGATTCGTGCAACGGCAAGCGTACGTCTAGTTTCGATTTTAGGCGTTGGTGTCCATGAGTAGTCTCTCCATCTTTCCGACTCGGATTCATGGTCGTACACGCGAGAAAGCACAAAGAGGCAGTTTCGAAGATATTAATCGTCGCCTTTGCTTATTGGCGCCTTGAACTGCGCTTCTCAATGTGTCGAGACAGTGCTTATGCTTTTATTTGTACTTGGGGACTTCTCGCGACGTTGAAGATGGAGCGATGCTGACTTTACATCCGTTATCTTTACTCCAGTTAATAAATTGTATGAATGCGCCGGAATGCGCCGGGGGAATAAAAGCTCCAAACCTCAGGTTGTACACACAAGGCTTGGGACCACGATTTGCCGAATGCAGTGATTTGCGCGGTTAGCAAGTTACTCCATATAAATCTGCTATTTAAGCCCAGAAGTATCCAACTTGTCTATTGAATGCTACCGCTAGGCTCTGCGCCGAAAAAACATAAATATAAATACACAAGTACAGATATTGTATGCCCACGATATGTAAAATAACGCGCGAACAATTGTTTGTGGCCCGAACAAGGTGTAAAAAAGCGAATGAAATACCGCTCTCAACAGCCGCACTCCCAAATTAAAAGATACGAGGATTTTCGTAAATCCGAACAAAAATGTGCGCCTACGGCTTTGATCACGCTGTCGTGGTAGTCCCTATCATTGTCTGCACGCTGACGCATAATTGAGGCGACGTGGTAGCTATTTCCAATTGACACATAACACAAGCACAGCTATGCAAGTACATGCCTCGCTTAAACTCCCTGAAAAGCACTATCAAAAACGATGTACAAGGCTGGAGGAGAGCACTGCAAATCAAGATCCAACAAAGAGATCGATAGGCGATGTCTAGTTGCATCTTCAATTTTCACCACGAATAGCATGGGAAACAGTAATACTGAAATGGCAATAAATAGTAGCGCCACAGAAGTCCCTTCGCGCGTTGTAAGGGCATTTACAGCGCAATGTGCGAGCTCAGCGCCTCACGGCACTAGCAGACCATAGAAAATGACCCCAAAACTGAAGCACCCCTGCCGACAGAGGACGGAAAAGCGAATAGGGACGTTGTCACTCCACTCCGCAGACACACGGCGACGTTCTTGAAACGTACGAAGTACACGGCTCAGAGTTTACAGCAGCGCATTGCTCAAGAGGCGTTGCTTTGCAAGCATTCGCACTTGCGCTCTCCCGTCCTGCATGTGCGTATCTTTTATCCGGTGCGCTTCCGTGCGGCCGTTTAGACCGGCGGATAATTGTTCTCACCTCCTCAACGAGGCCATCATTGGCCGCGAGGAACTCTCGGCGAAGCTCCCAGTTGTCGTCGTTCTCCCACGGCTGCCGGTAGGCGTCGATGGGCAGCAGCATTTTTCTTTACCGGATCTTTCCTTCTGCCCCTGACGCTACGGATCCGCAGAGCCGAACAGCGGCCCGATCTGCTCTGGAGGCCTTCGAGGGGCGGCTGCGCTGCGGGTCGACCACGCAGCCACTGACAGAGGTGATGATGATGATGATGATCGTTGGCCATGACTCGTATCCACTGTGGAATACATGGCAAAAATGGAAGAAGAGTGGTGCAATGTAAAGCAATAACAATAACAACAAAAAAAGAAAGAACCGAAAAAAAAAACGTGCAGCCGCACACGCATGTGTAGAAAAACAAATTAATTCTGGAGCTTTACGTGCCACTACCATCTGTTTATGAGGTATGGTGGAACTGGAGAATAATTTTATGTGTCTGGTCTTCTTGACGCTCCCCCTATGTACGGCACACGAGAATGTTGGCATTCCGCCCTCATCGAAATGTGACTGCTGCGGCCGTGATCGAACCGGCCACCTAGAACTGAGTAGCAAAACGCCACAGCCACTTGTCTACCGCGATGGGTCCTAATTGAAATAGGAGGCTTGTTGGTAGGATACAGATAGGGCCTTTAGACAAGAGAAACAGCGTGCCGTCTTCCTTTCAAATATGAGGCCACTTTTGAAATACAACTTAAAAAGTAGCATTCTTCAATTTTATGCTTTTGTGCAGCCACACGCACTCCTCCACCTGCAGAAAAAAAGGAAATAATGGGTCCACCTCGTGCCGTTTGAAAATTACAGGCTAACTTGGCAAAACCGAAACTGAGTAGTTTCGGTTTCTCTTTTTTTTTTTTTGAGAATGGTAATAGGTAAGTTAGGTATTACGTTTTGCTTAAAATCAGTTATATGTGAAAAACTTCGTATTCTACAAGATTGTTACGGGGAGTATTTACTTAACAGTAAACGGCTAGCACTTTTCTATAGTCAAGACTGTACAGAGCGCCCAGGTTTAAGCAGGTTTTCGGTCTGTCAGGAGAGCCTCTGACCCAGTCCTAGCACAACGTCTTTGTCTTTGCCATTGCTCGTGACGTTATCCCTGGCCGGTGAAGCACCATCCCGGCGCTTGTAGTGTTCAAAATGGGTTATCACAGTTGTAACGCTTGAGGTGGGAAACACGTACGATGTCACTTAGTCGTGTGGCAGTCGATGAGGTGCACGGATGCCATGGGAGTTATCTAATAGGTGAGAGGAGTCAACTGGCGCAGCACGCGGTAGGGGCCGACGTACCGCGACATTAACTTTTCACAGTGGCTGACACGACGAGATTGGAGCCAGAGAAGGACGAGACAGCTCGGTGAAAAATCAGTATCCCGGTGTCGGCGATCGTAAATGGCCTTTTGTGTGGTCTGCGATGACGAGAGCTGAGCGCGGGCTACAGTGCGCGTGACGAGCGCGGGCTACAGTGCGCGTGACGAGCGCACGCGTTATGGCACCTTGCGCATAGGACGTCGTGGACGTGGAGGCCGAAGCATAAGGGAGCAAGGTGTCAAAGGGTAGTAAGGGATGGCGTCCAAAGAGAAGATAGAAGGGTGAGTAGCCGGCAGTTTCATGACGCGATGAGTTGTATGCAAATTTGACGAACGGAAGCGCAACGTCCCAATCGTGGTGGTCATCGGAGACGTACATGGAAAGCACGTCGGTCAGTGTACGATTTAGGCGTTCGGTGAGTCCATTGGTTTGAGGGTGATATGAGGTCGTGAAGTTGTGATGAGTAGCGCATGATCGAAGTAGATCGTCAACCACACGAAACAGGAAGCAGCAACCGCAATCTGTGAGTAGGTGAAGTGGAGCACGATGTTGGAGGATGACGTCGTAAAATAGGAAGTCGCTACGTCTGTGGCGCAGCTGGTTGGTAACGCTCGAGTAATTGCATATCGAGTGGTATAATCTGTGGAGACGGCATTCCATTTGTTGCGTTTCGTGGAAATTGGAAAGGAACCGAGCAAGTCCAGGCCCACTCGATACGGCTTGCGTGGAATGTCAACTGGCTGAAGGAGACCAGCAGGTTGAGTGGCAGGTTTCTTGCGATGCTGACACAGGTCAGAAGATGTTACGTAGCGGCGAACGGAACGATAAAGACCCTTCCAGAAAAAAACGTCGTCGTAGGCGATCATAAGTTTTGCAGACACCTAGTGCCCGGAAGTGGGGGCGAAATGAAACTGGATGAGGACATCCCTGTGCAGATGATGCGGGACAACGAGCAGGAGTTCTGCACCGTCGGGGTGCATGTTGCGGCGGTAAAGAATGTTATCCTGAAGCGAGAACATGTTGAGTGAAGGGTCGAGGGTGCCGGATTGCAGACGACCAATAAGAGAGAGTAACGATAGATCTCTACGTTGTTCGTCGGCCACATGAATGAAGTCTGTTATTGCTAAGACGTAGGTGTCGGGGTCTGTTTCAGTGGAGTCGGATGGTTCGACGGGGTGGCGGGATAGGCAGTCGGTGTCATTGTGTAACTTGCCAGATTTGTACACTACAGAGAACGTGTACTCATGTAATGGTAATGCCCAACGGCCGAGCTCAGGTTAACGACCTTAATCAACGCATGCAACGCTTAAAAGCGATGCTTAGCAAAACAAACAACAATACACAGGCAGGGCCGCAAAGCGGAACGATAGGCTAACAGCCCGCCATCTTCATCCCTCCCTCTCCCCCTCAAGAACCACCACACCCTAGTCGCTCCCCGGTGCGGTCTCGGCAGCGGCAGGCCAGTCAAGTGTAGTCACCCTAGAAAGCATTCATGCTACGATGCAACAGATGCTTTACCAGATGGGCGAATTAAACAATAAAGTCAAGGAGAACACAATAAGCAGTGAAGACCTTGAAAGAAGAATATGCAACATTGAGTTTGGCTCGCGCACGCGGGTCGTCGACGAGAGCAGCAACTCAAGGCGTACAGGCGCATAAACAGCACGGGTGACGTCAGCGACGCTGACAACTGCGACGGCCGTGTTATGAATGTCAGCATTGGCTAACACCACACGCAGCGCGCACGAACACCTCGAGATCTGGTAGTGGAATTGTTGCACTTTCAATAAGAAGGCAAGTTCGCTCCTGCTCTGCATCCAAAATCACCCATACCCCCCCCCCCCCCCCCCCCGACGTCTTCTGCCAAAAGATCGAGGACTAGCCGATCAAGCTAGGAGGTTACTACGTAATTAAACACGTGGGATCACCGGGGCTCGCGGTTTTAGATCACAAAACGGTGACGGCCGTGGGACAACATTATGAACATCACGACATTAATCACGTGCTAGTGGAAGTCCTCCCGTAGAACAGTGGTAGACGTAGCAGTTTCATCCTGAATTTGTACAGACAGCCGAGGGCTTCGAAGGACGACTTCCGCAACATCATTTACGACAGCGCGAGAGCCACTGGCTGCAACCAGCGGGTAGTGATTGTCCACGAATCGCTTGTCCCCCCCCCCCCCCCGCCCCACCGGGGGGGGGGGACAAGCGTCAGCTTTTCTCTATGTGACGTGATCGATAATAAATATTGGTAGTTTGAACAGACTCTATACATGTATATCAAAGACATGGGACCTCCCCCGCCCCCTCACGTGCGCATGTGCTTGTGAAGAAATTAAGTAAAAAGTAATGTAAGCGCAGTAAAATACAGGAAGTACGACAGGTACAGTGAGCGTTTGGAGCAATGGCCTCTGATCGCACCACTGAATGGACCAGTCTTCTAAAACGCATCATTGAGACGACCCGCCCGATCGGAGAAGACATCGTTAATCGCTAATCTCTCTTAAGCATAGATGGCGTCGTCCTAGTCAGGGTGAAGTGGGTTTTACAAGTCAAGGACGGCTATACACGTGAAAATGCACGTGTGACCAGGCTGCACCTGCTCACATAGCAATAGCTTGTTCGCTGCGGCTTTGCGCTAGAAAACTTAAATACGCGCAAAACCGCGTAATGCTTTTTTTATGCTTTCGTCACGCTGCTCCCTGAAAGGAGAGTGTTGCATTTCCTGCGGCAAGGGCATAGGCCGCTGTGTCTTCCACTGTGTGCGAGCGTGCAGCCGTCATTTGCCTTTACGTCAACAGATTCAGAATTGTACAGAATATTTCACTGCACAGCATAGTTATGGCATGTGTACGCAGCTCGAAAATCGTAGTATGTGCAACTCATTTGTGCTTCACTTACGCCGACGTGAACAGGAAGCGGCGTCGTACCTCACAGAATCTCGACCGATCGGTGCACTAGTGATGCAGGAATGAACTCCGGTCTTGTTCAGTGCATAGTGCACATAATCAATTTCTCAGGACGCGTGAACTCCGACGAGAACAGTCAGCGCATGCAACAAGGGTTCACTTACGCTGTATTGCACACAGCAGTAATCCATGCTTGTCGGCTGTCTGTTTCGTGCATTCTGTTGCGAGTCGGTGGAATTTCACTGCTGGCATCAACCCCTTCGTGCGTACATTGCTGGTGTGGGATTGCACAACACAACAGCGACTACCAGCCTTCCGTAGGGGCGCAATCGCAAACAAGAGACGTTTCACGCGCAGACTATTGCGCGAGCGCGACCCCTGAAGGGAAACGGCGGAAATGTATACCCGCGAACCTTTCCGCCAGGGGAGAAACGAATGCTTGCGTTTAAGGCGAAACTGTATATGTATAGTCGGTAAAGTTCTCTTTTCTCGCATCCAGTGTCACCAACCGAACTCTGCCGAGTGCGTCGCTTCCTCGCAATGCGAAGTCGCCCCCTTGAAATACGCTGCCTACAGGTACTGCTGAGTAGTTCGTGTTCTGTGTTCATCAGCCCCCTTTTATAAGAAAATCAAGCAAGAAAGTTAAGTGAAATTATCCCAGGATTTAAATTTTTCGAAAAGTCTTAAAAACACAGTGCTTATTTGTGTATTGTTGTGGTTTAACGTCCCAAAACCACGATATGATTATGAGAGACGCCGTAGTGGCGGGCTCCGGAAATTTAGACGACCTGGGGTCTTTGACGTGCGCCTAAATCTAAGTAAACGGGCTTCGCGCATTTTCGCCCCTATCTAAAATGCAGCAGCCGAATTTGTTGCTTCATTTGTTGCGCATTCTCGCCCAAAACCTCACAGAGTGCCAAAGCCTTCACAAACACCGCGACACGTTTTTACGTATGCAGACATGATTAACTGTAAATTACCAACCCAAACGAAAGCGCCCAGGAATGATATTGTGATAGTAGCACCGGTTTCTTGAATCATGTCAGCGCGCAGTGACAGGAAAAAAGGGTGGGTAAGGGGGGGGGATATCGCGCAAGAAATTTCGGGGGGGGGAGAGGGTTTGAAACCCCCCCAAGCCCACCCGCCCCCTGGCTACGCCCCTCACCTAAGTGAAGGATTCTGGAACAAGGGAAATATACCGAACGAGTGGAAACACGCGGGAATCATGACCATTCCCAAGCCCGGCAAAAAGCCCGCGATCGACGCCCTGCGTCCCATCTCGCTGACTTCTTGCCTCGGCAAGCTGTATGAAAGGGTCATCGAAGCACGCCTCGAACACTACATATAGGACGGTGACCTTTTCCCGCACAGCATGCTAGGCTTCAGGCCTGGACTCTCTACTCAAGATGTTTTCTTAATCCTAAGGGAAGAGGGCCGGGAGATCACGGAAAGCAATAAGACTAGAATTCGTTTTTTTGGATCAAGAGCAACCTGAAAGCCTCCCACACCATCCAAACCCCAAGGTCTACCACCAACCAGATCTCGCGGATTATCAAACGAATAACAAGAAGCCGCAAGGGCATGAGAGAAGAGGACACGCTGCGCCTCGTCCCGACCCTGGCCGACCCTGGTCTGGTGGTCAGCAGAGTAACGTATAGCATGCCGTATCACTACCACTCGCTAAGCAAATACGACCAAGAACAAGTCGATGCCATCATCATAGGCACGTACAAAACGGTCCTGAGTCTCCCTGGCACCACCTCAAACGAGAAGTTAGCGGCTCTCGGGATCCACAACACCTTCGCTGAGTGGTCGGACGCGGATATAGCTTCACAAAAGTCAGACTACAGAACACGGTGGCGGGCAGAGCCATCCTCCACCGGACCGGAACGGCAACAGCGCTCCGTGCCCTCAATGGGCAACGATCACTCCCGCCCGAGGTGAGACGCAAGGTCAAGGTGAACTCCATCCCGAAGCACATGAGTCATGAACTCCACAAAGAACGATGCAAGACTATATATATATATATATATATATATATATATATATATATATATATATATATATATATATAGTTTTCTCATTTTCGCACGTATACGGGATATATATCAAACGAACCGAAACACTCAAGAATTCCACATCCAGAGGTACACATCGAATAAAATGTATATGGGTCCCCCGCGGCGCGATAAAAACATAGATTGTTTTGCAATAATTACATAATATATAATAATTATGTAATATAGAAGCCTATGAATTTTCAAAATGTCAGAACAGTGAGTCAGGATGCTTTCCGTGTTTCTACCTTCAAAGAAATGCAATTTCTAAAATTATCGTCCTAGCCCTTGCAATCTATGTTTTGATAAAGCCATGTGCGGTTCTTCGATGTGTGCCTTTGAATGTTGATACTCTTGATTTTGTTTGCTTGCGCTTAAGTTTGCTTTGTTTTCATTTTCTCTGAAAGCAGGTGGAAACAAACTTCGCAGTAGCGCGTCTCAAGACTAAAGAGACTCTGAAATCCCCTCAAAACAGCTGGAACTTTTACTTTTCTATAGCTGGAACGCTATTTTATAGCGACGGCTCGTTAATTTTTTGTTGGAACTTTTAGAAAATCTTGTAGGTACCACTGGTGGAAGGTGCGGCAAACAAGTAGGGTCTTTAATGCTTGTGCTTGTGCTTTTTGTTGGAGCAACCCAAACCATTCAAATGCTCGCCTATGGCTGAATTGGTCCTTTATAAACGTTGTAAGCATTGCAAATGGTTCTGTTTTCGTTTCTTTAATGAGCAAATGAAACCCGAGAAAGGTTAGCTGTGCGTAACAAACAGCCGTCACAATTCCGCTAATTGCATAACAACAGTTAGGACAACTGTCACCACTAATTCATAAACCATTCTACGGTGGCGTTAATTTGGCTACTGACTATCAAAATAACCAGCTGCACGCTGCCTAGAGGCGGAACCGTGTAATACATTTACTATGAAAAACAGCATGAAGTCAAGTTGTTTTTCTCTCCCTTTTTGTTGCTTGCGGCGGAAGGGGGGATGTCCATGTGGCTGTTCTCGTTTCGACATCAAGCCGTACCAACAAATTCCGATCCTTTTGCACTTAGTACCTGTAGCCACTGTTATGACTGACAGCAGAAAGGCAGCAGCGTTTAGGATCTAGCTAAACAGCGAGAAACCGTACAAACGACACAAAAAGATGAAAAGGACACGATGACAAGCACTCAATTCCTACTAGTTTTTATTTTCCGAAACGACACATACTTATATGTCGGCACAGCATTCAGGCGTCGATATTCACTTGCAAATAAGGTCGTTAACCAGACGACGATGTCAGCTGTGCTTACCTGTAGCACCATCTGCTGCGATTTTCAAGCATCTGATCATAGAAGGCAATTTTTGTACAAACAGAAACATCGACAACATGCGTCATGACAGATGCACACTACAAAGGACTGCTCCCTTTTGTGGTGCGCACTCACGCACAACCAAACCGAAACCCATGCAACTTTAGGCATTTGTTTCATTCTACTTAAGTGTCCAAACCTTCATCACAATCATCGTAATTGTCGTCATCGTCATTATTAATAACATACGTGTATTTGCTGTCTGTTACAAGACAAATGCTTTTCTCAGTGAAGTGAATTTACCCACCTTGAGTCAGCTAATTCCAATATACTACTACAAATTTCGTAATCTCATTACAGCAGCGAATTATCTGGTCTCATCTAGGATGATATAAGAAATTGCTATAGAGTGGAAGGGATGCTCTTCAAAGGAAGCGGCCCACCATATTGTGGTGGCCCGAAGCTCGGCGGCCGCCGGATTGTGTGCAGCGACTGCAGTGCACGGTGATCTTTCCTACAAAGTGCCTCTGCAGCGCCTTCGTATGTGTGCAGCCCAATGGCAACGAGCATGATTCAATCCTACATGTTGGATGAACCATGCTTGTGACCCCCAAATTTATGTAGGCCCACCCCCAAATTTTAATTTGGCCCACGTCCAAATTTCAAGCTGGCCTACATGAAAATTTCATGTTGGCAACTCCTCAAATTTAAAGTTGGGCTACCCCAATTTAAAATTAGCCCACCCCAAATATCAAGTTGGCCCACTGCCAATTTTGAGTTAGCCTACCCCTAATTTAGGTTGGCCACTCGCCAAATTTCTAGTTGAGGAGTCAGAAAAGATGAAAATACACAAGAGAGCTAATGACGTCGCTCTATATTACGCTACTAGCTCAATGTAACCTCGTGGAAGGTGACGTAATCTGTTCGGGCCTAGTTAATTTTTTTAACCCTGGAGATATGGGTTACATTATATCCTAAAAAATTCATTGACTTAGCATGTATCAAGAACCTGTATTGAACCACAACCATTGAGATACAAAAAATACATTTGAAGTTGGGCCACCCCCAATTGTCAAGTTGGTTCATCCCCCAATTTCAGTTGGCCCACCCTAATTTCAAGTTGGCCCATCCTCAATTGCATGTTGGCCCCCTCCCAAATTTCAAGTTGGCCCACCCCCAAATTTCAAACTTGCCCATTCCGAAATTTCAGTTAGCCCACCCCCAGAATTAAAGTAGGCCCTCCCCCAATTTAATGTTGGCCCATACTCAGGTTTCTTTTTTTCAAGAGGAACATTGAGAAGTACAATTTAAACTGTATTGGTAAATTACCCTAATTCAATATTACAATATCCACTCTTGCCATGAAACTTCGGGGGGCTTGAGGAGTCAGAAAAGATGCAAATACACAAGAGAGCTAATGACGTCGCTCTATATTACCCTACTAGCTCAATGTAACCTCGTGGAATGTAACGTAATCTGTTCAGGCGTAGTTAATTTTTTTAACATTGGAGATATGGGTTATCCTATACGGGTTATGCTATATCCTATATGGGATATCCTAGAAGAGTAACCGAGTTAGCATGGATCAAGAACCTGTATTGAACCACAACCATTGAAATAAAAAAATGCTTTGCAATCTATGCTTGACATCACATTGACGTACCGGCCCTTGGGTTCCGGCTCAAAATAAAAAAAACTTCATTTTGTTTGCCGATAATCAAACTGTTATCCCAAAATTAACGAAAATAGAACATGCAAAAATACTTTATCAGTAGAAGCTGATCAAATGTTTCTTTTCAGTGGCCCTTTAAGTTACAGCCCGAGGGGGTACACTTGCATCATGATGTGTTCGGTGTGGCGGTGAGAAAGCGCTACTGTTTGCTACGAAAATACCTGCAAGATACACGAGGGACAACCAGATTGACAAAGCTTCGTGGTACTCTTAAGCATAAAGATGTTTTAGGTCATTGGCCCATTGACTCTGGTCCAGAGAAAACACAGCCAAAGTATCAATGACTCAATGTGATAGCACTTCACCTTAGTACAACTGCGTTTGTTTATTGCACCTTGCTTTTACTCACGTTTTTTTAAGAAGGATGCAGTGATTTGCCATGCAACTTGGAAGCCCTGAACAGCGCTACGGGGCCCCAACGGGATTCGAGGTCCTCTGGCGACACGGTTGTCCCTGCTATCCGAACGACTGCTGTCATCGTCCGAGTAGCAAAGCACGCGCACTGCGCAGACTCCGCGAAGGCCCATTCGGTACACGCCGTTTACGCACTGACAGCCGGTATTGTTGTTCACGCTGCACACGGTGGTACCATTGCCAGGGCACGAGCACGGAACGCACACTTCACCGTAATCGCCCCCTGCACAGCATGACAGAGAATCTCTGCTGCGCCACGTTTGCCCCGCACTATTGAGGAGACGTAACAAATTGGCAGTCTGTTGTCTGATGATAAATCGGAAAAGCAATGACAACAAGGAAGATTGTTCGCTCGACATGGTAGCTTCAGGGCTAAAAAGATCAAAATGCTAGAGACGTTTTTGTTGCATTATGAGGGTAGCTTCTTGATCACAAACCGTTAGTTATGCTCGCGAGGGATATCGCGAAGCTCCAACCTTTTTATCTGTGTTCTTGATCTGCGCTTGCATAACAGCGTATTCTTTTGTTTATTTAAAAATGATTGTTAGCCGGCCTTGTGGGGGTACGACTTTTGTAAACTACTAAAATACGGGACATTTATTTGGTATTTCGAACAAAATTTATAAGCTTACTTCAATACATTTGTATCTGTCTGTCAGCCTCTTTGCACCGCTCTTAAATGAGGAAAGATAGTCAATTTATAGGGTGCTAGGCAAAATCTAACCCTCGTCACAGGGGCTCCTCAAGTGCAGCAGCGCTATGCTACAGTGCTGTGCCACGAATGCCTGCGGACAGCGAGGTATTATTCCTCAACATTAGCACCAACTGGCACTGTACTTATCTGGAGGGCAAGCAAAGGAGAGTGGCTTCGAGGGCCCACCGCAAGATGGGACGCGTCTTAAAGGAAGCGCCCAAAAGGAGTCCGGTTGCAGTACATGGCTCGAACGTGACGCGTTTCGGCGGTGGCAATATAGTGTAGCTACGTTCGTTGAATGCTACTCACATTAACGTCGACAGTAATTGTAAAATTGGTTCAACCTGGGATTTTTTCAACATGTTGTAAGGGTATTTTACCTTTTCAATCTCACTTGCAGTCGAAAGGTGCGAAATAGTAGTTTGTGCCGTTATCGAAGATTGCATCGTGTTGGCGCGATTGTAGATTAAAGTGACTAAAGCTTTCTTGACAATGCGCATTAGGGAATTATTTCTCCTTCTCGTCACAATATTGCAGTGTGCTGCATAGTACCAAATACCTGTAACCACATAGAATAGCCCACTGTATTAAAATGAGATATTTGAGAAGTTCATGCGACCTCCATGTGGTCGTGTAAGATTGTTATTCACATTGAACTCAATTGTGACTCTGTCATCGTATAGGATTTCGGAATTCTAAGATTACTAGGTTGGTAAAAGATGGCAAGGATTCTAGGCTTCTGGGATAGACAGCATCATACCAATAAGTTTTAGAGAAATGCTACAGTATTGAGCTACAAAAACTGACGTCTCACGATATACAAGCGTTCCTTTTTTTGCTTTTACTTTGAAGACCAAGCGCCAGCTTAGTGCTAAAGAAGGAAATGAGAAGTTCATGTGCGACTGGTGTCAAAAGCAAGAGAGATGCATTAAAAATAACCTTTTTGAACATTGTTGAACATGAATATTATGCTTTTCTTGTTTTGAGAGGGACATAAATATATATAAAATAGAAAACAAGTTCTTACGTGGTCCAAGTTGCAACGCTAGAATGGAAGCAACAGGTACGGCTATAATGGGGATGAAATCATTCATTTTGACATCAGCTGAACTTTGTAGATAGCGCGGTAGTTGTCGAACTTCAGATCTGTGAGAGCGTATACGTTCTGTCAAGCGTATATGTGAAGCGTAACTCTTATGCACACGTGTCCGCAAATGCACTTTTCGTACGAGCGGTATGTCAGAAAAAAACCATCTGCTCATACTCCCACTTTCTAATTTTGAGAGGAGGAAGCTCCAGCTGTTTTAGCCTCATTAAAGGCCCAAGAGAAATAGCTGCTCACAAATGCCTGCTCATGCTACAAGACAAAGGTGTTTGCGGTTTCATTAGACAGTGTTAGAATAGCGTTGGCAACCAACGTAAACGCATTACGTAAGCAAATAAATACCGTCGTCCTTACTGCGCATGCCCCGAATGTTATTGGGTTTCTGTAGTTCACGTTCGCCATGATAACGTACGCTAAGAAATAACGTTCTCAAACATGGCGGAACCCATGGCTCCAGCTTGAGCTTGAATTATCGTCATTGCTACGCTGTCACTCGCGTTGATCGCCAGTAACTATTCAAATGAGCTTTTGCTTTCTCGGAACTCACCTAAAATGTTGGTTATGAGAGCATATCGCGTCCAATTTCTGAGATCGTTTGGAGATTCCGGCGCCCGTAAGCATAACGAGACGCGTGCGCATGGCAATAACAGGATGGTTGCTAATGTATTTTCTTGGCTTGGGTACGTTTGTCAAGAGGCACCAGATGGCGCCTTGATTTATACAATGGTTTTATAACGTGTTCCTTGTGTGTGCGTTCCCGTACGGTAAGCTAAAAGTATACAAAGGACGCGCACCATTACGACCGGCAAAGGTGATTACGTTTAATGTACATAAAGCGGCAAACGATATTTTAAAACTGTCTATTGCTTCCTAGTTGTGCGTTATCAAGGAACAGTCCACCAAAGAAGATGAGAGCGGGGGTCGTGCAACGTCAGCAATGCAATGCCGAATGTCCCTTACTGAAAATTCGTGCGAATGAACTTGTTCTCATTTTGCTTCTACATGGTCTATAAGTTTACAAGTATCGCAGTTTGTACAACGTTATATTGAGATTAACGCAGTATCTATGCAGAAAAACGCCGTGCGAGAAGCTCGAGCGTGACGCTCAACCTTGTTATCGCTGTCAACGCCTCGTCTTCACGAAACTGCTGATTGTTTACATGTGGCAATACTTTGTATGACAACATCAGATGCCCTGCGTGAAATTTGTAACCAAGCCTTTGCGTTCTGTCGGACGTTACATGTTAGCTATACACTTGCTCTGTCAATAAAGTTTTTTGCAACGTTTTAATGTTCCTGCACATTTATTGTAATGCATTAAGATTACATCACCTAAGCAATGACAATTTAAAGGCACTTACCTGAGTTTCTTCCACAGAGATATAGAGAGCAGTACACAGACGTCCCAACGAGAATGAGTTTTGAGATCGTATGTTGATTTACCTTATTCTAGGCTTCACAGACAGTAAAATAAAAAAGGAGCACGCCGGAACAAGGCGCAGCAGTCGGACATTGTAGAATTAGAATCCCTGCCCATGTAAGAAGGTGTTTCAGGAAATGCATGACACATTCAAGTATATGGAAGGTGCAAAACTAAGCAATTTTCTTGGGGTTGTTTTTATCACAGGGGCTTATATTTTAGAACGACTTGAGGTCGGCTTAGGCAAGCAATTATGGAAAAGAGAACAATAACTTTTTAGCGAAACAGATATGTAATTCAACCCAATTCAAAATGGGAGAGCGTCATCCAATGAGTGTATAATCGTTTCCAGAAAAAAAAAAACGTTCACGCTCCTAATTTTTGCAGCTTAACCAATTCCGGTCTGTTCCACCAAGGAAATTGAAAGTGAACTGCTGGAGAGTGTAGGAGCCACGTCCTTAGCCAATTAGTGACAGGAGTGTTCACGCGTCAGTGTCGGACGAGCTTGAATTGAACGAGTTTCAGGATTGCGAAGGACCCTTGCTTTATTCTCGTCTGACGGTGTGGCGTAAACAGCATCGTCAATAATTGACGTCGTCTGAGGGCGTGACACTTGCGCTTTTCGGCAGTTCTCTTTCCGCCTTCCGGATGAAATTTGCCGGATCTTCTCACACCAAAGAAATCAATAGCGTCCCGTTCTTGCCAGGAAATTGGATATGAAATATTCGGACTCGATTGGTGTATCGCATTATATTTGATGCTCTCTGACATTGTGAGCTTAAATAGTAAGTAATCCAGTTTAAAAATACATATCAAATTGCTACGTCGAGTGCAATATATACCTCAGTGTTTTTCTTTCACATACTTTCTTTTTCCGAAGGCATTACAGTGTTGAAATTCATCCTCATCCTGCGCAGTCAAGTGAATTTTTTCCCTGCTATTTTGGAGCAATTTCAGCCACATTTGCTCAGGCAATACGCAGAATTTACCGAGTGTATTCTAATCTGTTAGGTAACTTATAAAAACAACACTAGGGGATGCTCCAAGTACGAACTCTATGGGAAATTTGCTGTGACAAAGAAATTTTCCAGTTTTTCCTCACGGGTCACTGAGTGCCTGAATGAATGAATCAATACTGAATAAACAAACTATTTTATAAATACTGCATGAAAATGTGTTATGTTAGAATGAGCTGGTATAAACAATTTTTTTTATGCCAAGATGGCTTGTCGGTCGTGAAGTCTCTGTACAAACCGCGACACTCATATGTTCCATGCAATTCTCGTCGTATTGGTTTCATCGGGTACGATTAAAAAACGAGGTTTTCCAGTGTGAAGTCTCGTTACATCGAAACTAAATTCTGTCGGCTGGCTAAAAATAAGCACTAGGCATGTTCTTTCTGAGAATCGCTTCTAGTAGTTAAGTATTAGCGGAAATATCCCTACCAAATAGAATGAGCCGGCTCGTACGCTTTTGTTGGGCAGCCTCCAGCAGAAAATGGTGCATTCAGCCGCTTTTCGTCACGTGCTTGTTATAACGTTGTCGTGAATATGAGTTACCCTTACAAACGAGATTGTGTGACGCAACTTTGAGATATGTTTCCTCAGTGGAGTCCTGCTTCTTAATCTCTGTGACTGTTATCATATCGACGGAGGCAGTTATTCATATGAAATCCCTGAGACTAACCAACTTCAATTCATGTCTGTATGAACTTATACAGAATCTTAAGCGCTTGAATCGATAGTTTTTCTAAAGCCTACCTTGCGCAATGTCACTGACCGGCAATGGCTTTAGGGACAACTTTTAATTAGGAATGAATTAAAAAATAACATAACTTCAGGAATATTTTATATGATCGTTCCTTGAATAATCGCTGGCTTTTATTTCACAATTGAAGTATCCACCATCAAGTATATCAGCAATTATCAAAGGTTTGCTCAAGTGGCGTTATTGGTTTGTTTCCTGTCACAAGCATTTCGGGTTTCCATATTGAATGAACAATAGATATCAAGCAGCTGTTAACCAGTTTTCTTTATTAACATTATCAATTTTGAAACCAACAATGCTTGCACACCTAGCTAGAACCTCAATTTATTCAGAACCCAAATCACATTTTTTTCTGCCGTGTTCAGCATTGGTAGTCGAAGGAGATTAACGTAAAGATGCAGAAAAGGAGATCGTACTGAGCCAGATACTATTCGAAGAAAGAGCGCACTTTTCGGGCGAGAACTAAGCTTGCGATCAAGATGCTTGTTTTCATGGAATAATATATGTGAATAAACAGACGTCGTACAAGGAGGAAAGCGGTGTCTTGATGAAGTCATCGCTGATTAGACCTCAAGCAACGCAAAGCGCTGAAAGCTGTAACATTATGCGCTGTTGAAGCCACCCACGTACCCACGTACCCACGTACTCACGTAGTTAGAAAAGAACAGAAAGAGGAACCGAAAAGAAATAGAAAACGTTCATTTCTTTCACTCTTTCGTAGAAGTAATATAACCGCATTGCGTAGCAGGTGACGGATTGCTGGGGCACGCGGAAAACGGCCTTCCTTCTACCACTCAGGCTTGGCTGAGAGAAAGGCAGCTGTTTTCTGGCTAGCGCGTGACTTGGACGTGGATCGCCTTACAACACGTCTGGTTAAAAAGCGCGTTGTTTCAGTCGCATTCTGAGCGACCGTTTGGCTGAAGGCCGCTGGCACTGCTAATCGCCCTTGCGAATCGTATATAGTTCACAATGAATGCTGTTGTGGCGATTTTTCTTGTTCATTATTACATTATTCACGTGCTCGCGATTCCCCTTGAATGAAACAGGTAAGACCTTTGACATCTTGTCTTCGAACTTGTAGGAGCGAAAAGAAACCTGTGCGTTTAAATAGTTCGTCTAATGATGAGCATGGTTATTATGAATGCGACATTATCGCTGTGAAGCGAGAATCCTTTCAGACGCCAATTATTTCCGTTAGTTGAAAACTTACATTCACTGCATTTCTTACATCTTCAGAACCATAAAAAGCGTACAGCTGCGGAATAGATTAAGAATTTTCAATTTTTAGGTGAGTTTCGTCATGTGTAGAAAATGTGAACGCCATGCGGAAACTCACTACAGGAACATCGGATATGAGAAGATCAACTATTTCATGTCTAGCAGGCTCGAGAAGCACCTATCCAGCCATTTGGAAATTACGTCTAGTGCAACACGTTGTTAAAAACTATGGAAGAAGTGAACCCGCAACATACAACGACATACTCACATTGAAGAAAGATACGCAACCATCTGCCTTTCCATTCGTTTTACTAAAACGTTGTGTGCTTGTCATACAAATTGCAGTGGTGTAGGCACTGCCGATGTTGAAGCCGATATTGGTAAGCAATGAAATTGTGCCCATGTACGGTTCATAAAATTCGCGGCATACCATAGTAATCATGGTAGCTAACAAGGACACCTGTCGTGAGAATGGTGTGAAAATTGCACCGACGAAAATTTGTGTGCTAAACCACAGGGCGGCAGGTTCCAGGTGCCTGAAATTTCAACGAGAATGTGTTTCATGCCGAACTCCACCAAAACCTGTCCCATGTGCGTACGTCAGACAATCATCACAAGGGAAATCCACGAGAAGACGATACTTTGCGATTTTGTGCCTAACGAATATGTTAGAAACGTAAGCATAGAAAAATGAGGAAGGTATGCATAGCTAAATCAATTGTGCTAATGAAGACGCATATTTGTTGCAATAAGGTTATTTAGGTATATGATGTGTTTATCACTATTCTGCAGAAAAGATGGCTGGCTGGACACCTATAAGGGTAGTGAATATGGTAGTGCTTGGAAGTGTCTTGCGGTCTAACCCAGTCGGCGCCTAGGCGCGACCGGCATTCCTGGCGCGTTCATGGCGCTTTTTTCGAAGGCAACCTTCGGCAACTGTCGACGCTCGGTGGCGCCGTGTGGCGGCGGCTGACCTTTGAACATGTGTATGGGCAGGCGATGGTGCCGTAGCTCTAACGACACAGTTTCGCCACAAACACACTACCGACACGTAGGCTGTACCTATGACGCATCACGGGTGCGCTTTACGCTGCGTAGCAACACTGGCCTCGCGTGCTTGCTATCGCTGCCATTGCTTCGCCCCTCGAGCGAAACTGTTGTTTATAAAAGACTGCACATTTATGGCCTTGTCTTTTTGAAGGTACAACGAGGCCCCCACTGCTTTTTTGTAGCACACGTTCCACTTTTAATGATCAATTTCCCTCGATAATAAGCTTCAGTCACTAATAACAATTCATTGGGTAACATTTAAAGCAGTGTTTAAAACAAAACATTCTCAATAGAGATGCTGTAGAACTTATTCAGAAATATCCAGTTAATTTACTTTTAGATAATTTCCGTGGTTTTAACTTTTCTGGGCTGTAAAGAGAGTGCACGACATCTGAAAATGTACCACATGACTAGGTCCTTGCCCACTGTGATAATATTGCCCTCAAACCGGCTACCAAAAGATAATGCATGCTTCATGCAGACTAAACGCAATATTAAGCCACACACAGAACTTGGAGGCGATGGCCACACCAGTCGTCTCCGGTGGATCGTCAGCCACCGCCAAAATCGCCTTGCGCTTTACGCAATCTGTCAACGGCAAACACGCTGACATAGCTTCCTGACTTGCCACGCACTATTTATAGCATATGCAGTGGCTTAATTTGTGCTCTAAAGGACCCTAATAAAGTTTTTCATCCATCCATCCATCATTTGTGCTTGATTGGTTGTACAGTCAAGCTCGTTACATCTCAGTTCCCTAAAGCCTATTCATGTGTTTAGTCTGCCTGCAAATTGATGCCGGCAAAGCGCGCAATAGCGAAGCCAGTATGTTTTGAAATGCTGCGCGCTTTCTTTGGAGCTTGAGAAAATTAAAACCATGACAGCTACATTTCTAGAAATAAACTATTGGCATATTGCGCAATAGATTCTGCAAATCTACTATGAAAGTTTCGGGCTTACTTTTATGCGTTAAAAGAGTGCAATAATAATATTGATAATTAGTCATTTAAGCTCATATTCGAAATGGTCCTAATTGCTTCAGAGTATTGTGAACAATTCTATGCTGGTTGCATTCTCGCAGCGCAAACGCTGAATGTGTAAGACTCGGCACAAGTTAGCTGAAACACCCTGTGTGTTTGAGGCCTCGACTGGAACCGTAGAGCGGATGAAGACAACGGTGTGCACATTACAAAGAGAAGCCTGCTGTTTAAAACATCGCTGTGTCCGCAGTGAAAGCCTTATTCTGTAGCAGTAAATGAGATCAAAGCTGGACGACTCACTAAGTATGCTAATATAGACACTGTTGAAATTGAAGTGACCAAGCCGTTAGGCTATAATAAAAGCAAAGCATCAATTGCGACTTACACGTTGTACATTGTACACACGCTGCAGATTGGGCGGACGTGATCAGATGTACTTTTATTTAGAGAATTTTGCAGCCATTACGCAATAAAACAAATGCACGATGTCAGAGACCGGCCCTGCTTCGCATTTGCATTCGTCATGCAGCGATTGCGGGAAATCCTCAGGAGAAAACATCTGCGCTCCGGCTAATTGTCGTTTGTGCTGCGACACTGCGAAATATCTTGGAATGACGTGCAGGGCCTCACAGGCAGTACAACACAACAATAAAAGCAAACCGAGAGGACCGATTTGTTGTTGCCCAGGCAATTTTATTTCAGCTCACAACATGCGGGTGTCCACTAAAGGGCACATTTAACGCTAAAGCGACTAAATACCCATAGGAAGCAAAACGATGACGTCGGTGCTGTTAGATACTCACCAATGTTTAGTGCTTGTCCATATGGTGTTTTACAACATTGTAATGGGCAAAAGCACCAACTCAGCAGTAAGCAGGACATTACGCAAAGCCGTGATTTTCTGACCTCCACGTGCAACGTATCCAACATTTTCCTGCTCATAGTAACAGTGCGCACAAAGAAGAACACAGGACTGGAAGGAACGACGCAGACAGAGCACTAAGTTCCAGCGTGTGGCTCATTTCTCCAAGCGGTACATGTATATTTCAATCTTGCGTTCATCTTTGTGCGCTAAAAAAAGTTGTTACTGCAGTGTGGATTACCAACATGCCCAAGCATATGCTCTTTCAAGTTTCCCTGCTCACTTTGCAGTTGGCGAGCCAGTGGCGCACCTGACGGAAGTCTGCGCACAGTGCAAGTGCTCCTCTCACGACGTGGTCTCGTGCCGGGTGAACCCCACGACCGGCTGTTACTGCGTGAGGGGGATGTACCGACTCGGCGAAGATGGAAAGTGCATGGAGCGTGCGCTGTGCGAGCGTCGTTTCTGATCACAATACAAAACTACACTCCTTCAACCCACATGTCCCGTGTTGTGGAGACGAGTCCAGTTACCACGTCTACAACTTGTACTGCGGAATTGACAAGAAGACAACTTGAAACTACAAGGGCTAGGCTTGTAGCACCAATAAATTGGCCGAGCGGTTGAGGACAACGGATAATGTGCTACGAGAAGGCTCTGCCCAGAGAATCACAAAGAACTACACGAAATGGTACCAAATACATAGGGGAATGTAGCAAAACGTGCACTGCAATTGTAACGACAGCACATGCGAATATTTAACGCCTAATTCCGGTGAAGGCCAGGGCCTCGGGGAGCTGCGGGGCTTACTTCACCGTGCGACACTACCATGACCAGTGATATCGTTCTCGAAGTTTTGTTGCAGCCAATCAGCCACAAATAAACCACTGGAAAAATTGAATTGTCTTCAGATATCTTCGCTGTGACATCAACGCTAATGCAGTGTTGTTATTTGGGCGCACTGTGAAATGTTCCATTCGTCATGAATGCACCACTGCAGGGGTAAATGCTCCTTCTCTGCTAAATCCGGAATTCCTTGTTCTTTTGCCCAACAAACAATTTCGAATATTGTAGAGGAACACGCAGTCGCATAAGGGTTCAAGTATCGTGATGAACATGAAGCATGCCGGGGATACTGGCCGCTTCAAATTGAACTGACTGTTAAAGCAACTTTGAGGTTTTGCTGCTGTCTCCCCGTCGCATTTAAAAGTTATTTTTTAGTGTGTCTGTTGGTACTATTACATAGCAGAGACATAATGGTATTCTATCTATCAGTACGCATCGCTGGTGCAGAAAGCAACGAGGGCGTTGCTAGAGTTCTTGAAGTCGACAGGTCCTTGCGAATATTTTTTGACTTTGCGTGCAGCTTCAACTGTACTCGTAACTATAGCTCTATTCGCCTTTTTCTGTCTTTTAATTCTTCTATCCACACCTCCCCTGCGCAGGGTAACAAACCGGACATGCGTCTGGTAAACCTCCCCGCCTTTCCTTGCTTTTCTCTCTCTCTCTTCGCTATCAGTGGGAATGACGAGTCAACAATTTTAAGAATACCAAGCCACGCAATTTTGCAGCTGCCGGACGGCACAAGAGGCACTAGCACACCGCGAAGTGCAACAGCGACCTTCGGAAATCTTTTAGCTCGCAGTTATTCGTCGTTCCTTTTGCTATATCTAGCCAAACCCGAGTTTAACAGAACTTTGGACTTTGAACTTTATTAGCATCATGCAGTTGCTTTACATGATGCGGGAGGCCCACCAGAAAAGACGGTCGTGAATGACAGCTTGACAGAGCCGCAGGCACCCCTTTACTGACAGAAAGGTGGCGTACAAAAAGCGACAAAGTCCGTAATATAATACACATATTACATAATTAATATATACATAATACTCAAGCTATACGGGTCAAACGAACTCCGGCAGCAGCCAGGAAGAACCGCTCGGATGAGATGTTTTATTCGTCTTTGAATGTCCTTCTCGTAATCCGGATGCCCTGAGAGTGCTTAACCTGCAATTCACATTTGCACAGCAGCCGACGCCGATTGGCCTATTCTTGGTCACGTGCTGGGCTATCGAACATCACTGTACATCTCTCTATCATAATCCATAGTTCTATCCCTCAGTCGTTGCTCGTATAAGATATAATTTTATACCTTATATTGTATAAGGCGATTTATAAGTTATCTCCATACTTCATTAAGAAGGCAACGTCATCTTTCAAACAACAAGTTGCTACGATATTTCGCTTTGATCCAAACTACTAATTCTTTCCATTCTAACACTATAATGACATAAATCTGTGAAAAGTTCAAAATACCGAAAGTAACAAACCGTTAGAGGCTTGTTTAAGGACGTGCAACTGCTGAGAACACTCGGTGCGCTGAACTTGTCGGGAGTAACATGAAATTTTATTTTCAGGGATTTTGTGTCAGTTGTCGGTTAGAAGCAGTGCCACCGAAATGAAGCGACACAGTTTGCCTTGTTAGCCGGTGTCCTATTCGCGCTTTCATCTCTGAAAGAAATGTTGATAATTAGCACGTGCTATGGCCGCTACTGCTTGTTTTACAGAATATGGGTAGCACTAACCCATCTGCAGCTTCGCCTGCTGGTAACGCAGCTGGCAGTCGACATATCACGTAGCACCCCATGATAACAGACGCACGGAGATCGAGGAACGAGGCAGGCTTGATGCGAAGGGTAAGAACAACGACATTTCATGCAAAATTCTTCTGGGACTGAAAAGCAATAAGGGTTGTATGAGTCTTGGTATTTATTGATTCATTCATTTTGCCACTTATCATGTTACTCTGACAAGGAATGATTGTTCGAATAGGATCAATTATTGAATTCGCTTGTAATAAACGTTGCACGAAAAGCAAAATCGCTTTGATCAATAAGAACATCATAAAGGACACACCAAATTATGCAAGCAGCATACAAAAGAAAAATAAAACTGCAGCAGCGAACCTCATTGTGGATAGCGCAAATGCAAGATGATGCCCGATAAACCTGAAAGCACTGTTTCCTACTCCGCGCTTACCTTTCTATCAACGCATGCCAACTCCAAGATGTACAGATGATGCTTTAGCTATTAACCTCTCGGAGGCTCTTTAGCCTACCGGATCGCGTTGCTACAGGACTTACTTATTCCGTCTTGTATCCTAAATATTCTCTTCAGCGCTATTCCTACCGTTGACACTGTGTTGAAAATTGAGGCAGTACCTTGTGTTGGCTCTCTCGTTCTCTTGAAATACCCTGTCCATATACACAGAAACATCGCTACAGTCGCTCTACTGATGTGGCCTTATAGAACTCAGCACTCGCTCATAGCTTTAATTTTTCTCCTTCATGTCTACCAAGCAACATAAAAACAGGCAGACTGAACTCCAGTTGACATCTGCGTAAAGAGAACTATTCTTGATGCCATTGGCTCATGAATTATGTGTGTGTGCACATGAAGTGTGGTTTTCCAGGTATAAATATTAGTATTAAAGGGCAGCATGTTATACAAAAAATAATTTATTGGCAGTGAAATATAAAAAGGCTGTATATTATATAGGCATATTTACCTGCAGTACATCATACATATATTATTTACTTAAATTTTCAGTGGTGACACATAGTAGCGTGTTGCACTCGTGCTATTTATGATGCATCGATTTCTTCTAGTGCAACTGCGGGGGAAAAGTGCCAAGAGTCTCAACGCGCTGGCTAGCCCGCTCGAAAGGAGGTTCTATGCCACTTGTCGAAGCATGCTTTCGTGGCGTTCGGCGTTAGAGGTCAGATACGTACGCCTGGGACACGGTGTAAAAGTGTATACTCTTTATACTCCGTTTCAGACATCAGGTGCAACCCAGTGGAGGCTACAAAGATTTTGTGCCGTGGCTGCGTTGGCCCTTGTATATAGTTCGGTGTTTCTTGACCGCAATTGTGCGCAACTGTTTTTTACTATGAAGCTGTTAAGGGCTAGGCTCCAGGTGATCGCGTCCATAGACCGACCGGCGTGTACAACAATTTCGGCTTCATGTGCGTGGTGGTTTGACTCCATGTGTATGGCGGTTTCCTGCCAGTTGTGCCTTAGCACAGGTGTCCGAACGCATGACTAACATAACTCATAGGCAATGACATCAATAACGTCACATGCTCGTCAGTTACGCCCGATTAACGATAATAAAATCATGTGCGGCACATTCAATGGGGGTATGAGCCAGGGATAAGAAAGAAAGTAAGGAAGGAAGGAAGGAAGGAAGGAAGGAAGGAAGGAAGGAAGGAAATAAAAAAAGAGAGAAATAAAGAAAGACGGAAGGTAAGAAAGAAATCACGTGTGGCTCATACCCGCGTTGGACATCTGGGTATAAGCCACCGAGAGCAGGAGCGGGAGACATCTCACAGGATCCTGACGCTGCCGTGTAGTGTGCCGCGGCTATGGAACGCTGTGGTTCATACACTAGTCTATGACGATGGGGCGGACTTGGCACAGAAAACGCACTACTTTGAGTGGAACACGTTTTAATCCTTACATACACACACTGTTGTATACGGCTGGTAATGCGTTGTTATATATAACTTGAGTTTTTTCGTTGTTCTTTTCGGGCTTTTTATGTGCAGCCCATCGCGGCGATCCTCACGTGCATGCCGCTGGCACCCAGCGAAGCATGGGCGGGACGCGCGGAGTGATGCATTTTCGCGACCCAACTTCTTGTGCAGTTTCCACAGCGTTGCATCTTGGGTGCTCTAACGTAAAGCTATTTCAAACTGTTTTTATTCCAACCTCCTGACGTCAAATTTACGTAACCACCGACGCAAGCATCGGGCGGTGAGCCGCAGCGTTGTCTGAACAACCCAATCAAACACTCTCCTCGTTTATGGGAGCTCACCTTTGTTCGCTTTCAAAACGAATAACATTGCCTGCACCGAGAGGTGTTTGTTATCTAATTGGCTGACAAGAGGCGAGGAGCACGCTCTAGTGGAGATGGAGAGGGCCGAGCTAGCACAGTGAAAATAGACAACCGCATGAAGAGGGTGGTGCTGGCTTTTCCGATTGGTCCGCTTCGCCTTACTTATCTTGCGGTGGCTGGTCGAAAATCACGGCGGCGTGAAACGGAAGGATAAGAATGCCGCTAAAACGGATCCTCAGCAAGGAAGAGTTGGCAGAGCGATGTCGTATACGTGCCGAAAGGGCTCGATAACGTTTTACTGCCACGCAAAAAGTTTATCATGCGCAAATAAATACATGCTCACCGGCTGGTGCGAGTAACGAGGGCCTGAGCGATCGGCGGGCAGCCATATTCTATTCCTTTCGGAACGGGGCAGTCTTTGGCTATTCAGAAAAAAAATTCAGTTTTGTTCGGCATATTAATGCATTTTTTTCGCGTACACGTCACTTTGACGCGGTGAATTTTCGCGGTTTTGTGAGGCCGCGTGACAGATAGGTGAAGTGGGCGCAGCCCGAAAACATTGGACTAATAGCAGAGGGCTAATGGTGAAAAGGCGTCGAATCAGGAATGATTATTTTTCTTTTGTGCGGTTTAATCATGTACAATCAGTGTGTACACGTTATATCAGATGGAGAGCTATCGCGGTTTTCGTGACATCGCGTGACAGACAGGCAAAGTTGGGAGTGGCCCGAAAATGTTTTGACCAATCGTGGTGGGCTGATTGCAGAATTGGAAAAGAAAAGTTTGGAATAGCTTTAGGTTATACCGCCCCTGATGTCTGAAACGGAGTATAGGCACTTCTGGCTTTGCTTGCAAGGCGTGATAGACCACATAATGTAACAACGTCGCGCGCCCATCGGTCCAGTGACGGCCGCTGTTACCTATCGGTGGTACGACGCAACTTCAAGAAAGAAAAGGTTTTAAGGCCAAAGCCGTATATACCCCATGAAAGGGAAAATCCGGCAAACGTCCGGTGTTAACATCCGATGGCAAGAAAACGCACGTGACCAAGTGATGACGTAACGATCCCGGCGCTGGCCCTGCTGCGACTCGCACTGCAAGAATCCGACGGTGAACCGCCAAAGTTGTGTCCGTAGCGGAATCGAACCAGGGACCCCTCGCTTCCGAACGCGCGGCGCTAACCACTACGCCACGAAGCGCACATGGACACACGCACCACGATGGCAATAAATACCCAACATCAACGAAAGACTGCGCGTTTCTAACGCGTTTGTGCTAGCGCGTTACGGCCCGTGTAAGAAGCTGGTGTAAGACGCAGTGGCCTCTCCGCCTTGCCCCCGTATTCATAAACGCTGATGGCGTCGGCAAACGCGGTGCACGTTCCGGCATGTGTAAACGGCTGCGTAAGACTCAGTGGCCTCTCCCCCTTACTAGAGAGTACTGCACGTTTCTAACGCGTTTGTGCTAGCGTCCCCTTAAGCGGGAGATGGTGCAATTATAATGAAGGGCGCTGTTATAAAATAGGAATGACGTCACATATGGCGCGTGTCATTGGTGGAAGTCAATCGTTCGATTTAGTGCGGTGAGACTGGGCGAATTACACGGGAGATTCACGGTTTACCGATGATTCCCTCCGGAGCTTCGCCCACTCATCATCATTCACCCCGTGGATATGCGGTGTTTTTTTTTTTTAAAGTAGACGTGGCTACCTACTACTACGACGACGACTACTACTACTACGACGACCACGACTTCTACTACATACTACAGAGGAGGGACAGACCCACACCCTAAGGAGCTTCGCCCCTAAAAAGTGTGGAGGAAGTCACGTGGTATTTTTTCGCTGCAGCGGCCATGTTCTTGGGCCACAGTGGCGGCTTTGTTATGGTTCTGTGCGTTCGCGCGTGTTGCTCGGTTGGTTTCGTACCATGGCAAAGGCGTTGTGCGTGCAAGTATTGCGTTAGCCTCCGTGTTTTATTCCGCAGTGTCATCTAGACCGTGCTCTCCCAGCTGTTGTTGGGGCCAGGTGGGACTGGAAAAAGTTAAAAAGCGTGAAACGAGCGCGCATGCAACGCTGTACGCCACGTACCACGCCACGGACGAAGGACGACCTGGGAATATATTTGCCGTGTTCGGTTGTTTCATGCTAACGTGTCATCACAGACTGGAACCGCTGTGCTTCAGAATGTGTACGATAAACTCCTTGCACTTCAGTGACAGCTGCGCAGTGTTCCTGTTTTTGACAGTGGACGACATCGTCCGCTGGTTGGCAAAGAACAGGCTGCTGTGAGTAACAAAGGGACCAACCCCACTTACTGCAGTAATCTTATTCGTGTGCTCGAGGGGCGCAGGGGAGTGAAGGTTGGCGGGTGCGGTGCAAGAGTGAACAAGACTGGACATAAGAACGTACGCCTCTGAGAGCGTAACTCTCACATAGACCAATACAGATCATAAATAAACGTGATTTCAGCAATGCAGTGTGTCCTCACATTGCTCGAATGTCAATCGTATTACTGTCGGTAGTCGTCGTAAGATTGGTTCAGCCGTAACCTTTTTATTCTAATATTTTATGTTCTATGGTGTCACTTTTTGGCCAGAAAGTTGACTTTCTTGTTTTTCTTGTGGTTGAAGGACTCTGAGCTCTGTACTGCATTCTACAAGATTTTTAACATTGAACGTGGCAGAACTCACTCGAATCACCAAGCCTGTGCAACCGCCTGTCGTATACCACAGATCTACTACGTGTGTTTACCTTCATTATTAAGAGGCCACATAATTTAGTAATTTCTAGGGTGTTACGTGCCAAAACCAATATCTGATTATGAGGCGCGCAGCAGTGAGGGATTTCGAATGAATTTTGGCCAACTCGTACCGTGCAACCAACACAGGGTTTTTGCATTTTGCTTCTATTGAAATGCGGCCGCCGCAACTGGGATTCGATCCCACGACCTCGTGCTTAGCAGCGTAACGCCCAAGCCACTAAGCAATCTGATAGAGTTGAGAAAGGGTTGTAAACATGGCTCGTTGCCACCAATTAGCTCCGGGAAATTGCCAGCCGTTTAGATTGTCGAAAACACAGTTACAAAAATACAATGAAAGAGATGGCATAAAGAGTCTCTGTGGAAGAGAGGCTCATGTGAATTAAAATGATACCCGCCGCGGTGGCTCAGTCAGCTAAGGCGTTACGCTGCTGAGCGCGAGATCGCGGGATCAAATCCCGGCCGCGGCGGCCACATTTCGATGGACGCGAAATGGAAAAACGCCCGTGTGCTTGCGTTGTAGGGCCCGTTAAATAACCCCCGGTGGTCAAAATTATTCCGGAGCCCTCCACTACGGCGTGGCTAATAATCAGAACTGGTTTTGGCACGTAAAATCCCAGAAAACAAAGAATTAAAATGAGATAAAGCAGATGTGTCTCACACCTGCATTAAAAAAAAAACATTGATGTATAGTAAACAATTATAAACCAACATATCAAGCGAGATCTCTCAATGTCAAATAAAAAAAAAACGGTTTAATAAGTTTTTCCTACGAAAGAAAAAAAAAAGTTGCATCTCTAAGATAACAGCATTTTGAGTGTAACGCTCGATATAAAGAAATATTTCAGGCTACTCATAGGACGTGTAATGAAGTAACCTACATACCATGCCAACTGAGGATGACTCTCATATGTATGACAAACACAAGAAGAAATATATAACGTTTGGGAGCATCCATTTCTTCCACAAAAGAGGTGAATAGCAGGGACGTCCTAATCGACGCGTTGCAGATGGTAGGTGAAGCGCATAATTGCCACAAAAATATTTTCTGATGAAATAGGACAACTGGCGCAAATATGTCTGTAAGCGCGAGGAGTGAAGAGGAAAGAGAAAGTATCAGTTTTATTTGCTCGTTGTGAGCACGAGAAGCTCTTGCGCCCTCGCGCAGATCAAACAACGTCTTCTGAGTAATAGAAAGAAGAAAAAAAACGTTTAGAAGGTTTCTAACCGAGTTATGACACGAAGAATTTCTTTTAGGCCTGCACATGGTAATATATTTTATTTTTGCCCAAGCAGCAACGGCGCGGCCATTGTGATAGCCAGTTGCTTACAATTGTAGATGAGAATGTGCGTATACATTTTTTTATGTAAGACAAACTCTCTTCTAGTTGGGAGAAGAGAATAAGTTGTTAAAACAGCCTGTCTTTATTGTGCCTGTGTATTAGCGATCTCTAGTCGCCCATATAAAAAAAGAAATAGAGAAAGCGCTTAATAATGTCCATTGTTTCGAGTATGCATCCCTTTTTGTTTAGGTTATTTCAAGCAAATAAAACGCAACAAATTAACGTTGAGTGACCACTGCTTTAGTTAAAAATTTTCTAGCCCTGTTACGAATTGCAGTTAATGAAGATTGTTAGTTCAAATTTACCCTGGATGAAAATAAGTGCAAAATACCTAAGTGGAACAAAGAAGGTTCAAGTTAAAATGGAGGAGCCGCACGCAAACGCTGGCCGCCGAGGGCACTATAACGTAAAACTATTCCAAACTTTTCTATTCCAATTGTGCAATCAGTGGACTGTAGGTCTGCAGTCCAGGTCGCGCAGCGACTTCGGCGTACGTCAGGGGAGCGGCATTCGGAGCCAAATTTTGTAATGTTAGTGCCACTTCAAGCACTTGGTAATGCAGAGACCCATGTGCCTTGATTTATTGAATAAATGTTTTTTCTTAGGAAGATAGCCGACTGGCTTTAAAGCAGGTTGGGCGATTGTTCATGGTCGAGGTTGTCTTTTCAAAGTCGCTCGTTATACGTCTGAAAATAACATTATGAGACAGCTTATGCAGCAGTGAACTGTGACCTAGAGCGGCAATATAGGCCACATAATCGTTCGCGCCCCAAGAGTAACGATTGTATGCCACGCCGTCTTGAGAGGCGTTAGGGAACGTGCTTTTAGTGCAATCGCCTGAGCGCCGCGCGGCGTACGCAAGTGTGTCAAATTAGAAAAAAAGTGTATGTGTATGAAATGTAGGAAGCCGGTCACGGGATAGAGGACCTGAGGAGATGGGAGATATTAGAATAGCGTATATATATACAAGAGAAGAAGGAAAACTGAGGTGCTCGATTTTCATTAACGATCGTATTACGCGAGCTACAGGGGACAATACCTGTAGTTCACATTGAAATGTAGAAAATAATGAAGAAAATGTAAATGAAAGTGGACGAACAGATAACTTGCCGCCACTCGGAGCCGAACTCACAACATCCGCATTACGCATGCATTGCGCTCCCAGTTGTGCTACGGTGATGGCTATCAATCCAGCCACTATCCTGGGTATTTATGTTTAATAGATCCAGCCCTGGGAATGTTAGCCAGCACCACTTAGATTCATGATGGGCCGGATGTGGAACATACTGTTTTCTGCGATGGCTTCACGTAACACGTCAACTTAGGGGAGCAGGCACACGGCAGAAACGTTTGTGCTCTTTGTCATTCACGACTCGGCACGTACAAGCCAGCATCTACGCCCCTGAAAACACAACACTTGATCGTCCATTTCAAGCGTGCCAGCTTGTGGGCTGAAGGCACAACTGTTAGTTTACCTGCCCTCAGTCCACAGGCCTTTTTCTTTCAGTTCTCTGGACTTGACCTGTTTCGGATGCTCTCTAACACGGAGGCAATAATCTGTTTCGAGAGCCCGCTTTGCTGAGACGTTGTACTTGCTCTCGCAAGCTCATTGCCAGCCGGTGTTTACCCAACTTACTGGGGGGTTGAACGCGGGCAGTTCGCAGCTATACCATGCTTGACCACCTTTAAATAAGACAAATGATAATTGAAAATCCCTTTCCTTGAAGATTTAAAATGGCTGCGCACTGTCTTGAATTTACATGAGATGCCTGCAGAAGAAACGCCGGTAGGTAGTTGATCGGCGAAAACATATGCTGGATATACAAACGACGCTCGAAAAATTGGATTTCAAATTAAAATTTGGCACATTCACAGCTGATCAAGCGTGGTTAGCTGCCAACTGCCTGTGCTCAGTCCTCAGTAAATCGCGTGAATACCAACTGGCAACTAGTTTCCAAGAGCATTGCTGAAGAGGAAAATTAGTGCGTATAAAAAAAAAATCTCCGACGATTAGAATACTCCCTAAGCGAAATTTGAGCGCAGCTATATACATGTTTTCATTTCGCGATATATTGAGGCAAAGAATTTGAGACCGAAATCACCGCACTGAGTGCCAGTGGGCCAGTGCCGTCAGCGCCTTCGCAGATGGAGGGACGGTATGGGAACGCTGGCACGATGAGTGGCATTAAAGCCAGCTGGGGGAAGGAGACGACGACGAATGCGCGAGCAGTGGCACGAGCGTGTTGGCGCGGTTACTCTGAGGGACGGCGACCCTCAACTCAGAAACGGGCGCCTAAGAGATGCGCTCTGATACTATCTATGGCGTCATCTCGTAGTCTCTTGCAGCACTCCGCTTTCCTCCTCACCTTTTCGCCATACTTATCTCCTCAGCTTTCCTCATCGCGTTCTTTTCGCTATCGCCGTCTTTCATCCCCCACTGCGCTCCGCGCTCGCTGATTCATCCTTTGCTGCGCTTGTTCGCTCGGTTACCTCTAGAGACGCAGACGGCGACGCTAAACGCAGGATAGGCCGCCTAATAGCTGCGCTCTAGAGCACAGCGCACACAGGAAGAGAAGGCAAACACAAGATCTGCTTGTCTTTTTCTCTTTCTCTGCGCGTTGTCTTTGTGTTGCGCTAATTTTCCTCATCGGCAAGTCAAGACCGACTAACCCAACAATAATTCTTCTAATTCTTCTTGCAGGAGCAAATATAACGTCTGCGAAAGGCGAGCTTTCTGCAACAAATCATTGGCTCTGTGAGAGCGTCCTCGAAGAGGTGAATTCCAGGGAACCGAAAGAAAAAAAAATTATACCTCCCTTCCACTTCATGAAGATGGCCGAACAGCGGAGATGTGTTAGAAATTACACCGAGTGTTTCGAGTGTTAGATGTGCATCTGTTGCACGTGATGCAATTGCATAAACGCAAGTAAACACAGATCTACAGCACGAACTCATATTGAAACGTTGTGAGGCGAGAAGACGCTACTCGGCGAGTGTCCAGTTCTCTGATCTAAACCTGCCGGCGCCTTAGAGGCACCGGCTGCAGTCATGGACACCGTGCGTGTTGCGGGGAAACGCGTACGGCGTCGGCAGCAGCTCTGTGCGTTGGGCGTTAACCGAAAGGGCGCGCCGCACAAAAACATTTTCTCTTATACCTATCGCCTATCCTGGGCGATGAACATGGGGGCGCCCAGCGCGGCCTCTTATTGGTCACCTCCTTATTGGTCGCCTCTCCTCCTCTACTGGTCACATGACGTGCGTGGCACTGGCGGACGGACGGCGCAGTCTCGACCACGCTCCGCGGTTAAAACGCGTATCGACTAAGACACATAAACGGCCAGTTGTGCCTTACGTGCACTACCTGTCGCATCACCTTAGAAGGATGGCCGCCAAATGTGGTGTTCCCGTACTGTTTTCGGCACCGGAGGAAGTTGGCTCGTATATGCCGAGTTGTGAAGGACCAAAAGCAAAAAGGCACGAAGGACATGCCTGTGCACTAAAGCATGTCATTCCTTTTGTTGCATGTAACACAGTGGTTGTCTATAGCATCCCCTTACAATGGGGCAAGTGCTACATCGGTCAGCCTCGGGGCTGTTTAAACGACAGCTGAAGGGACCACCTGCGCAGGTATGGACATTAGCGGGATCTGGTCACTTAGCAGACTGGTGTAAGCGAAGACAGTGTGCGCCTTCATTTCACAGCACACGGGCTCCGGGAAAGTAAAATGAGGAAAAATACTGATTGATTCTTGGAGCCTATAACAACAAAAAAGTATGATAAATGGTGTTAGCTCTTCATCTGTCACGTTGCCAATGAGAGGGTGCAATTTGCCGCAACTTATGCGCCGCACACCTGTGCCGAGTGGCTCCACTCATGGGCCACGTTTCAAGCTCTTCTGTCTATTGTCGCGTGAGCTGTGGTTGCATTGCCTAGGCAGTAAATTCAGTATAGGACCAAAGTCCCCAATGTTGCTTCGTCTTTTGTTATTTCAGTATCTCCGTTTTCCGTTTAAGCGTTGGAAATACGTCAAATGTCTAAATTATGCAAGTTCTGTAAACACTACAGGTGCGACGCAATGGGTAGCTGGACAAACGAAGTGCGGAAAAACTGACATTCACTTAAGAATCCTTAAGTGATTTGAATGCGAAAGCACTATGGTTTCTCTGTAATATATGACCTTACATTAAAACTATACCTTAATCCATCTAATCTACGTTGCTCTAATTTGTACGAACCTTAATCCACCTTAACAAACTTTAAAATCCACTTTACTCCACCTTAATCCACCTTGCTCTCATTTGTACCAACCTTAGTACACTTTAATCGACCTTAATCCATTTTTATTCATCTTAATGTACTTTTATTCACCTTAATTCACTTTACTTCCCAGTGGGATTTCGCAGTGCGAGTCGCAGCAGGTCCTGCGCCGGGAACGTGGCGTCAACACTCGGTCACGTGGGATTTGGTATCATCGGATGTTAACGCCAGAAGCCGGACGGACGCCGAGATTTTCGCTTCATGGGACATATTCTCCCACATTGTACCACTTCGGCGATTGACGCGACGGGTCTATCCACTGTCGGTGTCATAATTCTGTGAAGTTCTTCTCTGACGAGCTCTCTGATCATTTCCCGCAAGGAGCTCTGATACGGTGGAGTCAATGCGGCGGCATTGATTGCGGTGCTGTTGGACAGTCGATCGTACTGCCTGCCCCGTTGATGAAGAGTCCGCTCAATAGCCGCAGCCTCTTTGATAAAATCAGCGACGCTGACTGGAGGATTTCGTACAAGCCCCGCGAACAACTGCTCTTTTACACCTCGCATGAGGTAGCGCAGCTTTCTATCCTCGGTCATGTTCGGGTCGGCTCTACGAAAGAGACGGGCCATGTCTTCGGCAAACATTGTGACCGACTGGTTGGGTTGTTGCACCCGTAGCTCCATCAACTGCTGGGCGCGGTCGCGTCGGTCGGCACTTGCAAAAGCATCAGTGATTTTCTGCCGAAAGTCATTCCATGTCGTTAGGCCAGCTTCGCGGTTCTCGTACCAAGTATGGCCACTGTCGTCAAGGGCAAAATAGACGTAAGAGAGCTTCTGCTGCTCTGTCCACTGGTTAATCTGTGCGACGCGGTCATACTTGTCAAGCCAGTCTTCAATGTCTTCGAAGGCTGCAGCGCGATAGCGATCGGGAACCAGCGGATGAAGAACGGTTACCTGTTGCGGGCTGGGAGACCGGCTGCTTTGGGGTGCTTGCGGTGGGCTGGTTTCGGCCATTGCCAGATATGTGGAGCTCCCAGGAGGTAGTTGAAGAGGGGATAACTCCGGGGCAAGGCCTAGCAGTCGAGGACTGAAGCGATGCACGGGTGTCGTAACTGGTGACAATGCGTCCAGGCTAGATGAACGACTCCCAGAAGGAGTCCGGGGCATCAGGCGCTGTCAATACCCAGCACCTCCACCAGTGTCGCGGTACAACGCGAACAGAAGACAGGGAGACGTTCTTCAAGAAGAGCACAGGACGACCGGTTCCAACAAAACAGAACAGAGAAACTTCTTCTTCTAAGAATCCCACTGACCCACTAGACGGAGTTCGTTAATGCCCCCATCGTCGTTGTCGTCTGCCTAGAGCACGCATGTCAATATAAGGCTTTCGCGTTCATAAAGAATGTCTTATGCTAACGCATTAAGCGTCCAAGTAAATTATCAGATATATTTAGCTGGTCCGCTAAGAGGAGCGTATTCACCTTGATGCGGTACGCGCGCTGCTGCTTTAAAGGAACACCCGCTTGTATGTACGTGGCCCCTTAGGGTCTGTTTCGCTCGAGCCGCCCATTGCCGCAAGCTGCACCGCACGTGGGCGGTCGTGCAAAAAATTGCACATATCGAGCACTTGTGCACAAATTTTGGTTTACTGCGTAGACAGCGTAAACCGAAATTTGTGCACCATTTGTCCGATAGGTGGAATTTTTTGCACGACCGCACCAGTGCGGTGCGTCTTGTGGCGATGGGCGGCTCGGGAGTAAAACCTCCTTTACGAGTACAGCGGTAGAAAGAACGCTGCTGTGGCTGCGCTACCGACCCAATCAGTGGAGCGTGGTTGGGCGTTCACTTGACCATTTCCGCAACGAAATGTTCGGTGCGTCCACCGTGCATCTGGAGCCTCACCATCCGCGCGTAGGCCGCATGCGCGGCCTACGCGCGGATGTGAGAGCACGACGGCAATGGCAGAGGGGCAAATGGCGTGAGCGCGTCTCGAGTGTTCGTATAAGTGCTGTCAAAAAAGAACAGGGCACCGCGAATGATATCGCATGTTTATTTGCGGGTAATCAGGTTTTAGGTCGTCCCGCTTTGGTGACTTGTTTGGCGCTGTGCTTGTTGCAAGCTCCACCATGGTTATCAGTGGTCATTTTCTATGATAACCACGGCTGTTTCATTGCTATCCACCTCTGCTCTTCTGCAAGGAAACAAAGAGTGTCACAAGATTATACAATGGCTAAGGAAACTGTGCTTTAAAGTGTAGGCCCAGAATACAGCCTCCCAGAGAAATGTTCAAAAGAGGTATTTGTGGGTTGAGCTAACGTTTTCGTAGAACAAAAATTATGTAATACACCGATAACAACAACAACAACAAAAAAGAAAAACCGGATCATCAGAAGAAACTATCAAGGAGTCGCAGCGGGAAAGTAGGCGCTTTTAAGCCATAGCCACTAAGCAATCACAGCGGGTAGACCTGTGTAGTCACCGGTAACAGGAATGCAGTTTCACTAATTTGTGGGTTCATAAAAAGCACAAATATTTTATAATGAGACAGGGACACAAAAGAGCGACACGCACAAAGCGCTGACTTGCAACAGTTTGTTCATGAAGACATGAAGGAATAAATACATAGGTACTACCATGCGCAAAATGCGAATAATCAGCAAAAACGTCGAGCATCATTCCCAATGCTGATAATGATAGCCACATGCTGACAATGCACACTGGCTGTTTGCCACTCAAATCTTGCTATTTCCCAAGATGAAAGTGCAATCGAAGGAGAACCAACTCACGAGCTATCAAACTTGCTGATGAAATTTGCCTCAATAATTTCACGTGTCAGCTGTGAAGTATGTCAAGCCAGAACTTCGCTTTTGTCAAAGTAGTGCTTACACCCGTGATCACGGCAATGAATACCCAGATGACCTTGTGCTGTGTTGTACACATTGTTAAGATGCTCCTTGAGACGATCATTTAGGCACCTGCCGGTCTGTCCAATGTACTTTTTTTCCACAAGAGAGAGGAATCGCATAAACCACGCCAGTGGTGCAGGACACTAAACCCTTCCTGTGTTTCACAGAACAACGACCACACCTTGTTTGTGAAGCAAACTTGCAAAGCTTCGATAGTTTTTTCGGAGCGGAAAAAACCACCGCAACACCAGTGCATTAACCAACCCTCTTTAGCTTCTGGGACACACCAGGTATGTGGTGAAGTATTACAAGTTTTTTATTTTCCACTGGCGGACGTGGTTTGTTCGTGGATTATTTTTGCACTGCTTCATTTGCTTAAAAAGCTTTTCTGGCAGATAACAAGCGGTCAACCGGAGCATCAAAACTTCTTTGCATAGAATGCGGACATGACCATTGGACATAAACAGTTGACATGCGGACATAAACTGTTGCAAGCCAGCGCTGTGTGCGTGTCGCTCTTTCGTGTCCTTGTCCTTTTTTGCTTTTGCGCTGTTTTTTTCCCAAAGAATTCCTCTCACGTTGAAAGATCTGCAGCGAATGTGGGATTATGTGTCTTTTTTTCAATTACGCGTGGGGGGATATCGGTTTAGACAAACTTTTCCAGATACCGTTATCGAGTTAGCTCAACCACCCCAGAGGTCTCAGAGGTCTCAGCTTTCTTTGACTACACTAACTTCGAGTTTGCTTCCTTCTTTCATGCAACAGTTTGTCCGAGTTGATTCTTTAACGGCAGGTATAAGTGTGAGTCAAAATAGTCAGGAGAAGTACCTAAGCAACCAATGTCGGCGGCTGACTGACGCATTTTCCGCGCTCTATCCAGGACGGCGTCATGTTTCGGCCGCTGTTGAACTGCACTCCAATATGAGGGCTAGAGTCTTCTCTTTATCACATTTGTAACCCTCAAGTCGCACAGCAAGACCTTGTGTTCCATTTACTTCGACTCCAGGGTTGTCATGAGTGAAGTGCGCGAGGCGAAGTGCAGTGAAGAAGAAACATAAAGTGATGGCCAAGAGAGCTCGGATGTGTTTGCTGTGCGTTTGGTAAAGACGATCACGACGAAGAGCGCCGTGCGAGAGGTCGCGCGGCGCAAAAAAAGAAGAAAATAAATGGGAGCCAATCTCGGGAAGCTACGAAGCTCAAGAGAACCAATCGGTGAAGAACACGGTGCTTCTAGGATGACCAATAGCGGAAAAAGACGAAGCCACGAAGACAACAGAGGGAAGCGCGTTGTAGAACGCAGCGGAGATGCAGGAAGCGACGCAGGAAGATGGTCGGCTACCGGACCGGGAGCTCAAGACCAGACGTAGCGTTCCGGACCCGAGCCACCATGGCTTCATCCGACCGGGCAAACTGTCAACCTGTTCCTGTGCTTTGCGATTCTGCCAGGAAAAGTAATTCTACGCTTAGACCTGTGGATGCCTGCACGCGTTGGCCGAACGTGAGCGGTCAGGCTACAGGCTCAAGCTTACGTGTAGGATCATGGCCAGGAGGTCCCGGTGTACTGCCGCGTCGTCCTGAAGGTTCTACGTCAAGTCAGCGATCCGGGACCCGTAGCCGAACTCTATCGTTGCCTTGGTGAGAACTTTGCCGCTTAGGTCATCCCCTAACCTACCGTCAGTAATCGTTGAGGTAGTTTAGCTCTGACTGTGCCGCATGTTCCCGCTCGCGATGTGCTGTGCCGAAACTTTGTTTAATCGCTTTAGGATAAGTATTGTGGTAATTGTCTTAGGCTAATATTTTATTAGGCGTTTATCACTATTCCTTAGTTCTGTGTGCAAAAAAATGTATGGTGTGTTTTCTCGGGATGAACGGCTGTGTGCTTAATTCAATTTCAGGGACCGACTACAAAATAAAAAAAAAGAAAACACATGGAAGGTTGCGTTGCCTTTCAACTTTTTTTTTCTCATTGCCATGATGAATTTGATTGTCTTGGATGGATGGATGGATGGATGGACTGCTATGAGCGTCCCCTTTGAAACGGGGTGGTGGGTTGCGCCACCAAGCTCTTGTTATTATTTTGCCTAATGTCCTACCTTTAGTTTTGAGAAACACACAAAGACAAAGAATTCCAGGCATCAACCTATTTGAACCATTACTAGGAACTCAGTTTCTGTACGTCTCCGTTTGTTTCTGGTCTCCCTACTTTTCTGCCACCAAACCTCCAACCGCCTCTTACTAATCTCTACAGCTGACATGTTTACTTTGCCCGTGCTATCCCTTCCATTGCTGTGAGGGCGCCACCTGAAGGAGCGACATGCATTGAGCACTTTTACACTTTACCAGCAATGCCTGAAGGCTTTTCCTATTATATTTGTCCGCTGAAGACAAAACAATATCTTATCTACATGTTTTTGGCCTTCTCATCTCTTAATGTAAGACAAATTATTCGCGTTAGCTTCCTTTTCTGCCAATATGAAACATTACGAAATCTTGCGGAATCGCCGGGTAAAACAGAAGACGAATGTCAAGCTTTGCCACCCACGCCCGTCACAAGAATTATATATGAGTCTTACCCGAAAGGGCTGGCGATAATACAGTGCTCGTCATTTGTGACGCATTCGTTGGAACCAGGCATGTAGTATTTCCCGTTGATGCAGTCACACTTGTTGCCGAGCATATTGCACTTCCTCTGGCCGCGAGGACAGGTGCATTCAGCGCAAGGGCTGTGAGAAGAAAATGCAGAAATTGACGATGAAACCGAGAGCAGGGTATTTCAGCAATAAGAAAATTATCATTCTTTGGGTACTCGACCTAACTTATTTCATGTTTGTCTCTCTCTGAGTTTGTCCCTACCACGGAGTAAGATAAACAGGAGCGCCGACTTCGCCGCCGCGCAACGCATTCGCTCGGGACAAACCGTGTAACGCTAAATTAGTCATCGCGTAGTGCCATCTGTCGAGGCGCGTGGAAAACACTGAACAGCTTGCTTCCATGTGCGCATGCGCTGAGTGGCGGAGGCCGGTGGCGACGGCAGCGCGGAACCGGCAGGGCGGCACACGTAGAGCTTGTCGTCTGCTAGAAACGTGGGCCCTCGTCCGCCTCAATGTGACAGCAATCAAGCACCAAAAATATAGGCGCACAAATAATAAAAACGCAAAAAACAAGCGGTAGCGCATTTATGCACGTATGCGAAACATTTTTACGTGTGTTTAGAGGAAACAGACGATAAATGATTCCGTAGAAAAAGACACAACAGAAGTACTTGTCTCTCACTCCTAAACGTCTGCGCGGAAGCGAAGGTGCGAAATTTTCGTCTTCCTCGCTTTGTTTACCATGTCTGCAGTATGTTTATTCATGCCTGACGGAACAAGGTATCTTGATACTTGTGCGTGAAGAGACTGAGCAATAGGACAGTGTTTTGTTCCCGGCTGTAAATCTGGGTATTGCAAAGGACGCGAGACGTTTTCGCTCTTCGCGGCGCCATCTGATCTTCAACTACTGCACCAATGGCATCAAAAAATTTCTGAAGGTAAGCGAGCGCTTAAAGCAATTGACAGAATATGTGCGCGGCACTTCGAGAAGCAGCTTATTTTTGATAGTTACTTCAGCAAAGACAAAGGCGATGTCCCACTTGATGTAAAGACAGTGCCTCGACTTCGAAGCGGAGCAGTTCCTTCAATTTGTTTAGGGAAGCCTGGCGTAGCTCAATGATAATGAATGCCAGGAGGAACCAGTAGACGCCAATTCGGAAGGACTGGAGGAGCTCAATTTAAATTTCTCTTCAACTACACACAGTGCAGATGCCTTTCCTTGTCCAGAGACATGCCGTAATGTAGAGAGAGAGAAAGGGAAAGAAAGACAAGAAGGTTAGCCAGTGTTAATACCGGCTGGCTACCCTGTAAATTCTCAGCTTTGCCTTCGAGATGATTCCCCCAGTTATGCAGACACATAATCAGAGCTTCTCTTGTGAAATAATAAGCAGGAAACACTGGCAGGAATTCCCAATTAATATGTTTAGTGAGAATGTGGCGATTCTGCTCGCAAGAGAACCGGGCGACACGAAAATCACCTCGAGAAACACAGAAGCAAGCGAAGCATCATAGCACTTGATGCTTGCTCAGATAAAAATAGTGATAAACGTCAGCTTTTGCATAAAAGCTTCTTTTCGCTGTCGTCTGCCATTGCTTGAGACCACCCGAACTGCCATTATATCGCCTTACCATTTGCTATAGTTTTTCTTTCCGTCTTAGTTTCCATAATTTGTTTATTTTCTGTTCCTCTGCCTTGTAAAGTTCCATGTAGGCCACGTGACAAATGCTCTGCATTTGGCCTGCATAAAATAAATTAAATAAAGTGATACATCACTTGTTTCTCCTGCTAACGTTACTCCGTGAACCGCAAGAGCTATGCGCACTATACAGGCATCAGGGCGTGCGCGGAGCAGGCGACAAAACGGATAGGTAAGCAGGAGCCAAGAGAGAGTCCCCGCGCCTTTGCTCCTTCGGTTTGTTGGGCCCGCCTCTCCGCTGCAGAGTTTTTCTTCATTCGTAGCGCCATCTGGCGAACACGCTGTGAAGCAGGAACCGGCGTTTCAGAATGTGTCCATTCCAGACGATCGGAGTCGGCGCTCCTGTCTTATCCTACTCCGTGGTCCCTACTTGACCTCTTTCGCGCCAATTTGGGTGACTTGGTGGTCTGATGAGTAGAGCATGGGGCTGCTGTGGTTACAAAACTGACTTCGCAGGCAACCGCTTGACTAACTTAATTGGTTAACAGGGTATATGGGTCACTGTGAATGCAGCGCTCTTTCAAGATCTTATTCCGTGGCAACCTGACTAAACAGCTATAAGTACCACTGAGTATATGTAGGGTTGTTCATTTTCGGGTAAAACCCGATTTTACCTGAATTTTACACCCCGACCATGTTTAGGGAGAATCGGGTTAAAACCGATTTCTCCCCGAATCGCTAAACCACATATCAACCTTTTTTACGCTGCGCGCAGTTTAAAGTGTGCACGCGCGCAATAGCTACCCTGCCTCGGGACAACGAAGTTAGATGTTGTTGATCTCCAGTGAACTCCAATGACCTATAGACTTTATTTCACAAGCTGTGTGCAGCACTGTGGACGCTACACGGCTCTCAACCAACCGCCCAACGATCGCACCGTGTCACCGTGTTGTGTCTGGATAATGGAAGCTGAGATGTCGAAAGAACTTTCTCTCAGCTGAGATACGTTCAAGGATCGAGCAGGTCTCGCATGGAGACCGACATGTTGCGCATGCAGATGACGATGAATGCTGGCAAGGATGAGTAAAAAACTGATGACCAGCTTTTCGAGAATAAAATGTTTCAATTTCTAGAAGTTATCTATGCTACATATTGTTATTATTACTTATTAGTTTCCAAACAAATGCCAGACTTCATAGTATTTTCTAAAAAACCCTGTTGTCCCCTCAGTTACCAGCTTGAAACAGAGTGGTAATTTTAACGCGTCAGCGTTACGAAGCTCGTGATACCCTGCGATAAAAGAGAAACGAAAAAAAAAACCCTGGTGTCTTAATTGTACTACATTTGTAAAATTCACACAAAAAACCCGAATTTCTTAGTAGTTCCACAAAAAAAAAAAAAACGATTGTCAGCTTGAAGAATAGCACCCGATTTTTTAACCCCCGAAGTAAAAAAAAAATATAAAACACGAAAACGAACAACCCTAAGTATATGTCGCTGTTCAACAGACTGTGACAGTGTTGGCCTTTCTAGACGTGCGCACAACACAGGGTCCATAGCGGCACGCTTTGCATCAGCACGGGCCGGCACGGCAGCAACAGCGGGCAGCCGAGAAGCGCTGAGTCGCGGCGAAGGCCAGTCCACGTTACCGGCACGGTACTCACCGCACGCCGTTTGCCATTCGCGGAAGGCGGTGTGAGCTGGAGTGTTATCATGGTTAAGTTTCCAATCGTCCACAATGTCAGGATGGACGCGATGAACCCTTCGTATGATTCTCTTGAGCAATTCAACGTAGAAATTAGCGTTGACGGTTGTATCATGTGTTGGACGAGCCCCATGTTGTCGAAGAACACAATGAGCAAGATCTTGACCTTTGCCTAGCTCGTTTTGGCCTTTTTGGGGCGAAGGGACGCCGAGGTGTGCCACTCGGCTCTTTGCCTTTTTGTTTCGGAGTCAGATTCAAACACCCAAGATTCGTCATCGGTGATGACACTGTCTAATAGGGGGGGTAACATTCACGGAAGTCAAAGCGTTCCTGCACGCTTCATATCGGCGCGATTTTTGGTCGTCCGTTAACACTTTGGGCATAATCTTTGGGCATACTTTTCGTATATGCATGCCATTCGCCGAAGTCTTCTGAACCGTACTTTTTGTAACGTTCAACACGTGTGCCGCTAAACGGACATCCTGCTGTCTGCCGTCGAAAAATGTTGTACAGAATTCAACCGAGTGCCCGGCTAAATACTATGTTTTGCTTTTCGTGTGCCATCCTTTTAGAAACCGGTGGCAAGCGAGCCTCTCGTGCCAATGGGGTCCTGGAATAGGGGCCCCAACTATAGGGTTTTCATTTATTTATTTGCAATAAAGAGTTTACTCACTTACTCACCCCTCTTACAGCGAAGCTGTATATGGTTAGCCGATTCATCCGTCCATCGCCTGTACGCAAAAACTATCGTCATCAGCAATGGTTCGAGTGTCGTCGTCTTCTTCCACAGCTGGCTTCGTTGCCGCTCATCATTCCAGCGTAGAATTTCACTTCTCTTGTGTCGTCGTAATGGTAAGGTCGAGTTTACCGGGGTATGAGCCATTGCTTAAAAGGGGTATGAGCCATTCATTGTCTTACGTGATGGACAGATATAATTCTGAAGCAATCTACTTTTGAAGAATTGCAAGCAGCAATGCGACAACAGCTGACTGCGAGCATACCGTCAGTTACCTTGCCGGATGTGTGTGCAACCTCCATAAGAAACACAAGGACGCAACCAATAAATGAGAAATACATTAATGTACCGTCGGGAATAACCCAGTGGTAAACCGTGTTCCACGTTTCAGATTCGCTGGCCAACCATCTGTAAGTAGTGCTTGCGCGGTGATTTTTCGAGTAATTTTAATATAATGATTATTCATTCGATCTGACTTGAGTGTTGTTATTTTAACAGATAACTATACGTTATACAGCGCGAGGTACATAGATATCCGGACATTTATGCTTAATTGTAAATTCGAATAAGACATTCATTTCTTGGCCAATTCCCCATAGTGGGTAGGAGCCACTTACGTGATAGCAAACAGCACTGGGTGGCGGTGCTGCCGGGCCGAAGGTCGGATCCCGGCACCGGGCGCGTTTTCCTTTTCTTCTGTGTGCGGTGGAATCTACCCCACGAGAACCGACCGACCGACCCAAGTCATGGGACAGTAGGCAAAATAACTTCGCCTGAGAAGGTAAATTTGCCACACACGCCGAGAAATTCAACTTCGATGCCGCACTTTTCGCTGACCTAAATGTGAGTCTTACCTCGTAGGGCTGCCGAAAATACAGTCAGCTCTATTTTGGACACATTTCTTGGAACCACGCATATAGTATATCCCGTCGATGCAGTCACACTTGTTGCCCAAGAGATGACACCTCTTCTGGCGGGGCGGACAGAGGCATTTAGCACAAGTGCTGTGGCCATCTCTGTGGGAAGAAAATGCGGGAATGGCTGAATAAACCGTGAGCAGAACATTTCAGTTGTAAGAGCAGTCTTTGGGTACTCCGCACAACTTATTTTTTGTTTGTTTCTCTCTCAGTTTGTCCGTATGTGGCCTCTATCACGCCAACTTGGATTCAATTGGTGGTCTAATGAGTAGATCATCGGGCTGCTGTAGGGACGGAAGTGACTTCATAGGTGACCGTTCGACCGACTTAATTGGTTCACAGGGTATGTGCTACTGAGTATGCGACGCTCTTTCAAGATCATATTCTGTGGCAAACGTGATTAAATGGCGTAGCACCCCTGAGTATATGTCGCTCTTCAATGACAAAGAAAAAAAATGCTTGAAAATTTCTTCGGTCCTTGTCCAAATCAAAGCCACATCTACCTGTATATCTGCAGACAAACTTGTTTGAATATATATTGCAGCGACCTTTATATACACTAATCAATAAAACATAACTATTTATTAAGGGCGGACTTCTTCCCACAACTCAAGAGTCACTATTCTAGCTTAGTAGAAGTCAGCCGTGTTCTTCCGTGGCGTCCAACTGTCCTCGATACGCCGTTCTACCTTCACGTGTTCTTCGTCCGCCCAGCGCGGTTGCCTCGTGTGCCTTTCTTGATGGCAGGTATACACCCGGCTGCTCGCGCCATGATTAACACTGCCTGTTGTTGCTGAACTCTGCCATGGTAAGTGGCTCACAGTATACAATGCCACAATTTAAGATCGCGCTTCTTGAATGCTTCCATGTCGCCATGACACTTTGCTCTACGCATGAGATGGCGTAGTTTCTTACCTTCGCTTACGTTTGAACAGGCATGACACGTTAGCCTCCGCAATTTTTAGCTATATGGCGCGAGCGTTCATCACGTGTCGTATTAGCACCTTTAAGCGGCGATAATCAGCGAGACCGGCAGAAGTACTCTCACGTGCACTAAGCACTCTCCTGTGCAATAGTCGTCTAAAGCGATGTTCCTTTTTGGACACGTATGAACACATTAGAGTGTTCTCGCGCGATATAGCTAAATATGCGGGAGGCGACTTGAACCAGCCTTGTTGGCAGGTTCACCCACCTGCTCATGCCGCGATTACCACTGCCTGCTGTTGCTCAGCTGTGCCATGTGACGCCCATGGTGCAGAACGCGAAGAGCGAAGTGAGATGATACTTACGGAACTGTAGGTAATCAGAAAATACACTAAAATAGGATCCTTCCAGTGCGGCACACATTGCATGCTTTTTGCATGCACATTGCATTACGGCAGCGCCATAAAACCATTTTATTGGGAAGGAAGCTGTTCATTTGTTACACGGCTGAGCCACGGCCGCTGGATAAAGAAAAGGTGCACCCTGCCGAGTGCATCGAAAACGGTGTGATCCGCCGCGGCGCCACACGTCGGGGGCTGTTGTCTTGTATCGGCATAGCAAATGCGCCAGGAACGCGCTTGGAACGCCGTCGCGCGTGACAGCCGACGGCGCGTTCCATCGCCGATGACTAGCGCCGTTTGGCCGCCCAGCCAAGCGGCCGACAATGCAACTACGGCTCTCACATTCGATCCCATTGCAACGCTCCAGACGCGGCAGGCCGCACCTTTTTTTTTTTTTTTTTTTTTTTATCAAGCGGCCGTGGCTGAGCGGTGACGATCACAGCACTAGTGTTCCTCTAACAACGCGTCTGAAGATCCCGGCGATGATTGCGTTTTGAAGCAAACGCGCTGCCCTTAACGGCACGCCTGAGAAGAGCAGCATTCTTTCCCACAGACGTTGTTTGACGGCACTGCTACCTCGTGCCCGCGTGGTCGTAGTAGCCTGACATTTAATTTATCGCATGCTTTCTCTCCGTCCGAAAAAAATTATGACGCGATTCGTAGCTTACTCGAAACATACCATTTCGAAGTCTCTTACGATTATCTACGACTGCGTATTGACACATTGAGAATTAGAGGGACAATTTAAATGACAGATAACTATGTATACGTGACTTGTTCACACCTGGAAATACAGATATTACTGACCATGACTTAACTGGGCTCCGAACCATATTTACTTGATCTAATTCGATGGGTGCGAAATGCAGAAAAGCACCCGTGTGCATAGATTTAGGTGCACGTTAAAGTACCCAAGGTGGTCTAAATTAATCAGGAGTCCACCACTACGGATTGCCTCATAATCAGATAGTGGTTTTGGCATGTAGAACCCCATAATTCAATTTTGTAGCGTTAGCTACACTGGCCTAGCCAAGCCCGTTTCGCGCGGCACATCAAGAGCCGTGCTGCACATGCGCAAGGATCAGTGATGTCACACGGCTTGCGCACCGGAGCCACCGGAGCCGGCACCTCTCGCGCACTCCGCCGCCTCCGCGCGCGACTCACCGCCGCCGGTCTGCGCATTCCAGAGGAGTGACGTCGTAGCCGTGGTAGACGCACTGGCGCCGGCGCGCGCTCGCTGTGCAGTCGCCGTCTGACACTGCGCTGGAGCCGCTGCGCTTCTGACTGGCGTTTGCCAGTGTGGTATAGCCATGGAGAAGGAGAGCGCAAATGCTGCTCAACAGCGCAGAAGAACGGAGAAGCTTGACTCATCGGATCCCGAAGTAGTTGCCTGGCAATTAGCGGTTGAGCGTAGGAGGAATGAACAGAAGAAGGCTAAACGTGCTGCGGAGACACTGGAGCAAAGGGACGAACGTCTAGCAAAGCGGCGTCGCCAGGAGGCTGAGCGATGTGCCCGACCACCCCTGCAGTAACAACAAAACGCCGTCGAAGACGTCAAGGCTCGCCGATCGACTGAATATACTGTGAAACTCAGCGAAAGCGCCAGTGCGACTCGGACCTTCCAGACGGACTTCGTAAACAATCCGTTTGGATATGTGTGCGACGTGTGCGAAAGACTATGGCACATGAAAGACTTGACGCCGGTAAGTAGTGCCATGCGTGAAACGTTGAGTTTAGCGGCGGCGCCTCAGTGGGCTGAAACCGTGGTGCGGGTTTGTACAACGTGCAAGAACTTTCTCGTTAAGCAGAAGATTCCACTCTTTAGCGTTACCAATCCTTGACAATCTAGACAACCAGGAAAGCTAAGAATAATCAGCTGAACCTTTGCTAACGCTACGTATATCCTGGCATAGCCGAGCTAAGCCACTGCAACTTTTTTTTAAAATTCGCGTAGGACAATTCGTGTTTTTTTTTTTTTTAAATCTCTGTGCAAGGTAAATGGAATACGTTTTTTTTTTTACATTCAGCAAGCCGGTGGGTTGTTGACTGATGACCCACCGCGGTGGCTTAATTAGCAGCTATGGTGTTGTGCTACTAAGCACGAGGTCGCGGGATCAAATCCCAGCCGCGGCGGCCGCATTTCGATGGGGGCGAAACGCAAAAATCCCCATGTCTCGTGCATTGGGGGCACGTTAAAGATCCCCTGGTGGTCTAAATAATTTTGGGTTCCCCCACTACGGCGTGCCTCATAATCAAATAATGGTTTTGGCACGTAAAACTCTAGAGTTAAACCCTGACTGATGCCCCTAGCTCTTCCCGACAATCGGTAGCAAGAAACAAAACGCCCACAGTTGGCAGTTCTTACCCTTTGTTTTGAGGCTCGTTCATGCAGCTCTCACATTTTTCTATTGTGTTCTATACAATTCCCGCGGTGTTACGCTTTAGCAAAGCTTTAGCGTCTAAACCACAGCGTCTGTGCCCAGAAGTTGTTCACTATTAAAAAAAGGCATCAGAAATAAGCTGTGGTGTTTCACTTCAGTCAGTCTGCCATGCAATAAGCGACAGTCCCGGAAGTATTTCTCATTGTTAAGGCTCTTCCTATTGTATTTTTCATCTCAAGGAAAAACACTATCTGATCTACATCTTTTTGGCCTTATCATCTCTTAATATACGCCAAATTATTAGTGTTAGCTTCCCTTTATGCCACTATGACACATTATCGGATCTTGCGAAATCACCGGGTAAAACAAAGGATGAATATTTTGATTTGCCACCTACGATGAAAGATTCAACATCACTGCCCCGCCTGTCACAAGATTGAAACGTGAGTCTTACATGAAGGGGTTGGCGAAAACGCAGTCCTCGTCATTTCGGACGCATTCGTCCGAATCAGGCATGTAGTATTTCCCATTGATGCATTCGCACTTGTTCCCGAGGCGAGAGCACTTCTTCTGGCCGCGAGGACAGGTGCATTTAGCGCAAGTGCTGTGGGAAGAAAATACGGCAATTGTTGAATAAACTGAGAGCAGAATATCACAGCTATAATCAATTTCGCATTATTTGGGCACTTACCCAGCTCACCCACAACTTAGTGGGAAAGGGGCCGCCGATTGGCGCAAAAAACAGACCGGGGTATTCTCTCATCTAAAAATGCTAAACGCCATGTATCCCACTCGCTATAAGGCCAAGTGCCCTCGGTGCGGTGGCTTACCCACCCTAATACAGGTAACCTGGGAGTGCGCTAAGCATCATCATAGGCCAACTAACCATATCACAATAGAGCAGTTGGAGGCACAGCTCGCCTGTTCCGACTTGGCAGTACAAAAGTACTAAATTAGCCAGGTCAGGGCAGGTGACAGAAGCCAGTGGGGCCCTGAACTGAGGGGCTCCGACCACCGCTCCTTTAAAATTCTTCCTGTCAAAGAAAGTTTCTCTCTCTCTCCCTCTCTCTTCTCTCTCTCTCTCTCTCTATATATATATATATATATATATATATATATATACCCAGTGTACTTTAGGTTTGTCTCTTTCTGTTCGTATGTGAGTCTGTCCTATCTAGCCTCTTTCACTCGAACTTGGGCCACTGGGTAGTCAATGGTCCAATGGGTAGAGCATCGGGATACTTTGCTGAAGGAACCAAGTTCGAACCCCTTAATTTGGCCAACTTTAGTCACTGGGTATGTCATACCGCGATATGCAACGTATGTGATGCCCATCGACGAACCCCTTTCATGCCGACAAGGGTCACTGTAAGTGTGGGATTGAGCAGGCACCACTGTTCGAAGAAACTATTTGACGTCGACTTGAAGCACTTCGTATGTGCCACTCGGTCTGCGCCACTATTCAATGAACCTCTTTAATTTCAACTTGAGTCACTGGCTATGTGCCAGCAGGTGTGTGTGCCGGTCTTCAATGAACATATTTGACGCCATGCAACTTGTGTAACTAGGCATGTACCACTAGTAATGTGCCGCTCCACACAGACAAATAAGGTTTCGTAAGTTTCTTCGATGCTGAGCGGAATCGAAACCACGTGACAAAGGTTCCTCAAGGACAGCAAACTAACGCTTTACCAGCCTGCCCCTAGAGTGCACTGGTCATGTGCCACTTTACTATGGGCCTTTCACGCCAACGCTTTAGCGAGCAGCGCCTTGAATGGACCGGGTGTGTGCCGCTCATCAATGAACCTCTCACCAAGTTGGGTCACGGAATATGTGTCACTGAGTGTGCGGCAAGGGAGGGAACAATTCTCAGCGTTCGCAGTCACTGGCGCCACACTTCTCACCTTGGATTCCACACACTGACTTCTCGGCAGCACCATTAGATGGTGCAGCGTGTCCATAAAGATGCGCGCGAGAGGAACCCGGTTGCCTCATGACACGTTTCTCAGCGTTTGCCCACAACGGCGTGCCATGCGTTTGAGAGGTCACGCGCAGGCATTCCGGTGGTGGCGTTAGATGGTGCAGAGTGTTCTTAAGGAAGCGTGAAATGGGAATCCCACTGCGGTACACGCCTCGTAACATAACTTGATTCCACTGTGGCAACATGTTCTGTCGCAACATTGTTCAACGCTGAACGCATTATCATCTACAGTCATCGTGAAACGGGTTACGCCGAATTTTGCTACGCTAAGTGGGGTAAATGAGCATGTGATTCTTAGTATGTGCCGGTCTTCATTGAAACTCGTTCATGACAGGTTGGGTCACTGGTGTCGCTGGTTATGAGGTGCGCTTCAATGAATCTTTTTCTTACCCAATTTGGTAGGTGTGTATGTGCCGCTCTTCAATCCCCCAAGATTCGGCAAAGGCCATCTCAAGATGTCTGTTGATAGTAACGTTTTAGAACTGAATTAACATGGTGACCCTGCGTATTGCCACCGCTGAAGCGATTTGTGTATGTGAAGTAAGTACTGCAGCAGGGGCGGTATTCTGTAGGAGTCCAATTAGTGGACTGTCCATTTCGGCTCTCGCTGATTGGCTGCTGCTTCACGTGCAGGAAGGAGACTGGCTGGCACCTTCCTGCACGTGAAGCAGCAGTCAATCAGTGACAGCCGAAATGGACAGTTCACTAATTGGACTCTTACAGAACACCGCCCCAGGCTTAGTAGTTCGCGCTTGCTTAAGCCCACTTCGTGCCATCTAGTGAATCCGGCGCGAAGCCTGTTCCTGGCCTGCGAAATGGGTGGCGCGTCGGTGCTTGCGAACATTGAGAAACCCGCCATGTGGCAACCGGACTCCTCTTGTGCGCTTCTTTCTGGACATATTGCGCCATCTAGGTGCGCTGCCGAGAAGTGCGCACGTGGTCTCCGAGATCAGATGCGTGGCCCGCCGGTGTGTGCGAACGCCGAGAATTGTTCCCTTTCTGGATGCACACCCAATGGCACACGCTCTGTGACCGAATTTGGCAAAATGTTCGTGGATCTACGGCGCATACCCAGTGCGTTCATGGCGCAGCTCTCTAGAGGTTTGGCGTGAAGAAGTGGCGCATAACCAGTGTATTTGTGGGGGAGCCTGCTAAAGCGTCCGGTTATTGTCCATGATGAACTTTCTTGACGTGAGTTTGATTCAGCCTCACGCGGAATAAATTTAAATGACCTTTATGTCATTGTAGAGCGGCGCATTCGCAGTGGCACACTTCTAGTTACCCAAGCTGGCTTCAAAGACGCTCATTGAAGAGCAGCACGCACCAAGATGTTCGTTGAAGACGAGCACAGACCGAGTGGTACATATCCAGGGCTCCAAATCGGCGTCAAAGCGTTTTATTGAACAGTGGTGCCTACCCAATCCCGCATCTACAGTGACCCATGTCAGCGTGAAAGAAGTTCATTGCAGCGCAGCATATATTACGGCCAATTTCATCCACAATAGCGAAACTGAAAAGCCCAAGAGTACAACTTTCATGTCCCTAGTAGACTTCGAGTGATGCGCCTCATTGCGCCTTAGTGTCGGGCGGCTCTAAGGCCGCCGAGATCGCGACTTGATAATGACTCTCGCTGAAGCTCCCTCACCTGTGAGCACAAGATTTTATGCCACTCATGGGTGTCTGTTATGGGCGTTAAATTCGTGGTATTAAGACGTTCACTTTAACTTTTATTTGTGAAATTGTCCGGCTATCATTACGCAGTAAAAATTACAGCGTCAACTTTTTTAGATTTCTAGAAACAGTTATAAGCTCATCATATGGTGCGTTCAAGTCTTTGATTGGGATGTACACATTGTACACAGGTATGTGCACATTGCCACATACACAGTGACCCAAGTTTGTCCGATGGTTGCTTTCTAAACCTGTTACCTCAGCACAGCAACCCGCTGGATGTGTGGATGAATAACAACGAACAACCCAACGACAAAAGTCCGCGTGAATGAGGCTAGATAGGGACAAATGAGGCAGGGCGGCATATCGCTCATTCGCCCACTCGTTCGTTCTTTCAGGCTATTCGTTTAGATTGACAATCATTGTCGATGGCTTAAGCATAAGGGTTTTCTACTATCTTTCAAAAATCACCGCCTTGCAAACAGTAACTATTTGTTTATTTACCTCTGTATGATACTTTGACACTGTAGCGCAACATGCGGAGTAATTGCTTAGCTATTTCCATAAACTACAGTTGAATCGTGTTTATTCGAAAATTTTTCCCCGTAACCTCCCCGCTCAAAGAATTACATAATCTTGAATTATAATAAAAACTGTAAAAGTTAATTTCATGCTTTGCTGTTCAATTCAGTTGCACCTCTCCATCGCCAAGATATCCACTGTGCTTTCTCTCCAGCTAGGATTTCAGGTTTAATACCATTTTCTCTGCCACTGTCAGCGCGTCCGTTAACGTAATATTTGTACACATTTGTACACTGTGTACACTGTGAGCCAACGTTTTTTGAATGTTGACAGCATTTACTCATATTTTTCTTACGCCTTCCTATGACAATGCGCAATGCGAGTATGTTGCCAAATGCGGACGTTCGCCGATATCTCCGGCATCTGTTAGCGAGCGTATTTTCGAGAAGCGTTTACCGAAAAGCTGAGCACTGCTCGTGATAGTTGGCATAATTCCTTATACGGAACACTATCTGCTGTTATATGATCTACTTTTGCTGCATGTGACGATGGGCTCAAAGTGAAATCAACATACATGCGTTTTGTGAGAAGCGGCGCGTTCTGGTATATCCTGCACTTCAACGTTCACTCAAAGTTACGCGCCCTTGAAGTAATAGTGGAAACACTATGCCGATTTCATGAAGGGGATGATGTTGTGCGCATCCGGTTGGAAATTTGTGGTGGCATGTCGTCAACCTCGTTCTTGAGACCCACTACTGCTTCTAAGTAATTAGTTAACTGCACTTACTGGCCGTTTACTGACGGCTAAGCACAAAAAATTATAGCGCGATGCATTGTCTCTGAAAATGGTAATCTCGTAGCTCTGGTTCATGCCTTTTCGGTTCATAATATGCAAATAACATCCTCAAGCGTATTATGGTAGAATTACAAAACTGTATTAGCAAACAGGTAGCAAGCAGTATTTCACACAGACGAGCTTTATGAACGGACTGCAACGCAGCGCCTAGTACCGTTGATAAAAGGGGCGTGAAAATTATTGCTGTTTGCGAAGCGTATTTATGGTGGTTTGCTGCCCATCTGGCCTGCCAGGGAAATTTGCAGAGGCCGTTAAAGTTGAGCTGTAATGAGGAATAACCTGATGTATCCAATTATCTTAATATACAAATGACAAGTATCATGTCGGGTACAAGTATTCCCCTTGCATCTTGTATCTCTATCGCAAATACCTATCGCCTGATTATATTCTATCTGCATCATAACACATTCGCAAAGCATATTTGCACAGCCATGCACTGTTATAGGGTCTTGAAGAATCAGTTGTCAGTGTTCTTCATATACCAGTATTTACTGTTCTGTTTGATCAAATGTGCTTTGTTCATATAGAATGTGTCGAATGGCAGGCACGATACGTTGCAGTTAATGCATGTACATGTACAGGTATGTACATAACACTGTTGTGCTTGTTCCCTACGCGTGAGTAAGTTTGCTTTCAACTTGGATGCGCGTAGAGCACGATCCCTTTCCACAGCATTCGTGGCGGTGGTGGAAATCTTACCACCACGAAAATGGGCGGAAGAGCCAAATAAAGCTTTTCGCTTTGTAACGAAGCGAGTTGAGTAACGAACATATTGAAAAGCATTTATAGGTGAAGGTAAGCAGCTTTTGAAGCAGCTCTTGTTGACGTACTGAAAGCGCGAGGGTAGCTCGTCTATTTACTGCATTTGTGCGATGATAATGAAACTTGGGAGGGACAAAACGCAAAGTAAACGATGACATTTTAACAATTGTTCTAGTATTTCTACGCAGCAGTAACTTTTAACTGCAATTCAATTCATTTTTGATAGTGGTAGTTAGTTATTGTAAACGGTTACCTGTAACGTGTAGAAGTCTGTCTTATTGTAGCTTTGATGGATGAGCCGAGTCACAACCATCGCAAGCCTATCGCTGGACTAGCTGCAACAGATTTGCTCTACAACGATGTTTTTACCATCATTTCAGACAATTAGGAAGCTACCAAAGCGCAAATCATAGACAAAGCAGCAAGCTGCATTTGACTGTATTCTATACACGTTTTCCATCTGTAGAAGCAGAAGAAGATGATCCGAAGTTTAAGCCATTCAAAAGATAGGTGGTACCAAGCTTGAAAGCGCCTGTTGCATTCCTTCCCAAAATATCTGCTATCAGTGCTCGCAGAAGTTAGGGCCTCAACATTAAAATTTCGATGAGCGGAACACAGCCTTACCTTGTGATAGAATAAAGCGTTCCTGCACTCGTCTATGTCACGAACACAACGGTTAGCACTCCCCATGAAGTATATATTTCCATCTCGGCACGTGCACTCACTGCCAATCAAATCGCACTGATCACTGCCGCGTGAGCATTGGCAAGGCAAACAGCCCGGCTTGACTCTTCTGGAAAAACGAAAAACAAAAACAAAAAAAAAAGAAGATCAGTCCATTTGTTCTTTTCGACATTTCAGAATGCAAGGATGGGGTTACTTGCTTTGTTATCCCTGCTATATCAAAATATATATTTAAGAATTTTTTTTAAATACAGAAAAAAAAGCGCACAAAGGGAGTTTAGCAAGCTGGCAACTGCCACCTAGAAGTGTGAACCGCTTTCTGCTCTCCAGAAAAAGCGCAAGGTGATATTGAAAGGGGCACCCTGTTTGGACTAGAAGGAAGGTCAGGGTAATGATGGCTTCAACGTAGAGGCTTGGGCTAGTTGGTACATACTGGACAGAAGAACAGCGCGAAAAGACGAATGACAAGAAGGGGAACGCGAGGAACAGCGCTGGCGTGAGTTCCCGTTTTTATCTTTCGTCTTTCGTCTTTTCGCTCTGTTCCTCTGTCGACTAATAATAGCTTTTCAAGTCAGTTCTTATTGCCGACTTATACGTTACGAGCCTGAAGCTGCCGTTCTTTTCTTCAAATGTCGCATTTCATGCACGTGGCAGAGTAACCGTCTGTAGGGGTTTGTTATTGTCAAAATATTCTTAAAGTATTAGATTTTCTGAGATCATGTCTCAGTTTCCTGTGGTTGGCCATGGCTGCATTGCAGAACCCAGAATAATTCCTTCGGTGGAAGCACACGTGGCATCGCGTGCGCTCCCACAATCGAAGAGGAGAGCTGGGTCACGTGATGGAAAGCTCGGTTCCCTTCATCATCACCAGATGGTGTTGCCCTCCACGCATCATGGTGCCACGCTTACGCTATGGACACTGAATGAAGGGAGAGGTCAAGAAAGTTAGCAAACAAGTACAGGGCAACTGAAAGTCTAAATAAATAACCAGGAGTCAGCAAAAAGAAAGCGATAGACAGAGATATAGTAAATATAATGCAAATGGTCGTACAACAGAAATAAAACCCCGAAGATTTGCAATAATAGCGAGTAAGAAATTACAAGAGAAAATCCACACGATAACACAAAGGGTAATGCCTTTCTATTTCACGCTGGAGCTGGCAACCTAAAGGCAAAAAACACACCGTGGCAAATATTCCCAGCAGAATGAGGCACGCATCTGCTGCAGCAAAAAGCTGGCGACAACTCAGCTCATCCGTATGGAAGTCGAAGGCATTCACCAAGCGAGACCCGTACGTAACGTACAGCTTTCAGAAGCGCTAGGAGTTGATGTAGATGGAGGCATTAACCGATGTTCAGTCTAGATAAGCAAATAGGGGTAAATTCTGGATGAAAGAAAAGCAGTCAATAAATCGATAGGACCGGATCCGTTACAGGTTTCGGTAACGGTACAAGAGATATATAGAAGTTTTAAAGGCGAGAAAAAAAGATTAAGCAGATGCAGAGAAAATGCTAAATGAAAAGCATGCCTAGCATATCTGATTAGCTGAAGCAGGTAGGTGACTATCTGTCACCGCCCCGTTTCAGTGGTGATGGCAATAAATAATTATCATCATCATCATCACTGATACCTTAACCCACCGAGGTCCCTCCAGCAGTACTGACGCGCGTACTTGTTTGTTCATCCGGTGATAGCAATTCACCGGCTAACAAATGTTAAAGGTTATCGCTCAGCGCAAGACACACCTTCCTGTATGGGAAGTTTCACGACTGTTATCGATGTTTTTATCTTTCGACCATGTTATTACCGAGCTTTGTGAAATCAAACTCTGCGCGCGACGGGAATACTGGTGTACATTCTTTGACCTTACGCGACAAAGAGCGATTAGGCAGAAAGATTCATTGAGTCATGTATCAATAGCCGACTCGTCTGATCCACAGATGAGATTTTCACGGTCGCCTACTGTGCTCGACGCTATCGTCCTGCTTTAAGTGTCACTATCATTTATTGGCAAGGTCTGCCCAATAAAAAGTTAGCTTCATGATTCCCAGTTTTATGACTGTCTTCTTCTGCGTCGTTGCAACGTGACACCATTGCAGAAATGTGTCCCCGTCGCGGTCACCCCTCGCCTTTCCCGTCATTTTCTCACCGCGTCCCGCTAACGAGATGGTGTTTCACATCACTTCGTCGGGGAGCGCCGGCGACGAGGACTCGCTCCAGCCGAGATAGTCCCAGAGTCGGTTAGGAGCATTGTTCTTTCAGCCAGAACACTATAAAACTTACTTTGCAATGAAACGTCATGAAGAAAATGGGATTTTCACACCGCCAAGGACTTCGGAGAGCTTAAAATAGAGAACGAAAACACCTATCCCGCCCCACAGCTTACGCTTAAGCATGACAGTGATGTTTATTTTTGCGTCATTACAGTGTAATAATACGAAAGGGCGTGCGCAAAAAGCTGTCATTTTGACAACTTGACAAGGCCGCAGGCCCCCGCATTGGCAGTCACAGCAATAACTTAAACACAATCAGCCTCGAACTTTTCAGAAAGTGTACAAGAATTAAGCAAGTAACAAAACAAAGCTGTAATTGTAATCGTCTTGTGAGTTTCTGTTATTATCTAAAGGCACGCATACACAAAGGCGCAATTTTTTTTGTGACGTGTTGGCGTTGTGGTACTGAATCATTGGTTGTCAATTCAGTAGAAGTTCCGACTGCTCACAACGATATTCAGTTTACGTGTGGCCATACTAAGCCAACACGACACAAATGCCGAAACGAAGTCGACGGGACACCGACTCCAACATTCGGCCCACTCTGTTACTGAGAGTGACATTGTGACACTAGGAGCACAACGACGCGAATGATGACTATGAGTCGTCGTAGTGTAACAGACTTTCATGCCGGACGACGCCTCAAGCCCAGTTTGCTGACAGTCGCACAAATATAAAGTTTCGGACGAGTTGAACGGATACCTTGCTGGGGCATCGAAACGTATGGAAGAGAGCTAGGCGACCAATATTCTACGAAGCCGACTCATTCACCCTCAGACTCACGGATCAGTTTGAGTCGAAGTGAGCCTGACGGAGTTGACTCATAAGTGAGTTTGCCTATCTATGCTTGGAGCAGACACTGGACAGCGCAGCTTCGACGTGCGTTGCTTTTGCATCTGCCCAACTCAGCTGAGAAAAGCCGAACAAGTCAAATTTAACCTTCAGCGATCTATTTTGTATTTCGGCTATTGTAAATAAGATATCTTTGCTTTCTCTTTCCGAAGTGAAACTCATGCCGATAAGAATGTAGGACGTCTTCCAGGAGTGCTCGTTTGTGCGCAGGAGTGCTCTTACATTGCCGCAAACCGTGTATAGAAAAGAACGCACGTTTTTAGTAACAAAAACGCGACCAGACGCGCAAAGAGACGACATCACGGTTACTGCAATAAAGGAAAACGTTTGCACAGGCAACTGCCGTATTCAAGAGACAGCGCTTACGTTCTAAGGGTACGCATGCCGCAGTCCTCATGGCGGTGGGCGCAACGGGTGCTGTTGTTCAAGTACATTCGGTCGTGTTTGCACGTGCACCTGCCGTTTCCCAGTTCACAATTTGATTTGTCAGCCTTGCAGAAACAGCGTACGCAGGATGCTTTCCGATCACCTGTAAATAACGACCGCCACTCTTAAGATGCACTCGGGACAGGCGTGATAAGGTGGCTGTTCTAGAGCACCACATTTCATAAATGACGACTTATGATTACCTGCCGTGGTTGCTTAGTGGCTATAGTGTTTGGCTGCTACGCACAATGTCGCGGGATCGAATCCCAGCCACGGCGGCCGCATTTCGAAGGGGGCAAAACGCGAAAACACACATGTACTTAGATTCAGGTGTACTGTTAAAGAAGTCGAGGTGGTCCAAATTATTCCGGAGTCTCCCACTACGGCGTGCCTCATAATCAGGTCGTGATTTTGGCACGTAAAACCCCATAATTTAATTTATTTATATTGGCTTATAATTGGAAAAATAGTTTGTTATGTAGCTGGTTGGGCGCGCATAGTCCTCTACTTGGCCTTGCTCGCAGTTTGTTATGCATGATGAGTATGATGGTCGTTAGAGCTGTAATTGTCATCAGCCTCATTAGGTGCGATCCAGCAGGAAGGCCTACCACAGTCATCTCCAGTTTGAAATGCATTTTAGCACTGGCGAAAAAGGACAGATGCTAGACGTAGTAGAATCATGCGCTCCTGTCTGTCCTTGTCCACTGGCGCTAAGATGTAATTAACATTCGAATACCAAAGGGCCCATCATGTAGCAGTGCTACATCTCATCTCCAGCTACACGTATCCTGCGTTATCCGGCTCCATCGGAATGTTTTAAACTAAATGTTATTCAGCTCTTCGCGTGCCAGTGGTTATTGTTAATAGGAGCACATCTTATAATTTTTTACGGACAGCCTTCTGAGTTCCAAGTAGCCACAAAACCGTAGTTATGCTCCAGAGAAATTTGCTTGACGTGGTTCCAGTGTTTTAGACAGTTTCAAAGCGCGATGGTAGGTTTTACCAAAAAAAACAAAGAAGACGGAACCTGAAGATATGTTATGCACTAAAGAAATGTAGAACTTGCAGGCAATCTTTGGAGTTTGTATAAAAGAGAATTAAGGTCACGCCCATTGATGGCAGGGATTTCCGCGTAAATGTGTACGCAGAGGAAAAAGACGCTACAGACCAGTAAATTTAAAGCAGGAGCCACCGACGTTCGGAGAATTACATTTTAAAATTGGCGCAGAGTGGAGAAGGAGCATTTTATGTTTCGATTTACTGAAGGTAAGTTTCCTGAAATGACTCTCGTGACATTGGCATGCAGTGAGCAAAAGGAAGAATGATAATGACCTTCTTCATTACGGCATGATTTATAACTAGGATGCTTTCAAAACGGAGACGACCCCAGCCATTCCTAAAAAAAAAAAGGTTGCTCCACGCAAAAGAGCAGCATGCATTTCCTACTCACCTTGAATATCCCTATCCACGCGACCAGACTGAGATAATTCTTCTCAACATAGCTGGAGACTCCGGTGGGTTCTGTTTTCCTCTACATAGCGAGCAAATACTCCCTTTAACGCTGTTCCCGTTGCGCCTATGTATTGTACGGTAAATTATAGCAGGCTTCCAAGTTTTTTTTTTCTCAAAGCAAGACATGAACATAATTGCGGCATGTTGAGAGATTCCATGTCAGTCTGCAAGCACTGTAGCCCTCGTGAGCGCAGCAATGATCGCAGATTCTTGCTTCATCATTTAAACCGCAACGTGCTGCCTTCAACTCTGAACAGATGCATGGCAAAAATCCTTGTTCCCTTTGCCACTATCAGTGGTACAGTAATGAACTGGCATGCAACAGATACATGTGAAGATGTCGAAAACCATTTTAGAGCCAACGTAATACTGAGTCGTGGGCATGAAGCGTGTTTATAAATAGCCCTCACCGTAAACAATATCTGGAAAGTTGAGATTAAGTAAAAGGTACAAGTACGCGCACGCTGGAAAGCATTTCATGGTTAGTCCAATACGTATCCAGTTGAATTTCGACTGTATCCCAAATTTAGTTTATGAGAAGCATAGCGACTGGCTTTAATGACCTTTATGTTATTTTTTATTATTCACGTTGTTAATGAGCTACACAGTAATAAAGCCTGGCGATGGGCGTCTGATAGTCCGACAGCCTGTCTCACAATACTGCATGTTAAAGCAGCTCCCTTTGTCCCGAGAAAACTTATACGAGCCATAGCTAAGGCGCTGTTTCAAAGCACATCGAGCTATAACTGCTTAGAAACAAAAGTACACATCCTCACACTAGCATTCTCGCCTTGAAATTTGGCTTCAGCCGTTACAAGAAGAAACTGCAAGCGTAGTTCAAGCTGAAATGAGTAGGAAAGAAGAAAAAAGTAACATTAGTTGTTAACACTGACGTAAAGTAAAGCTTCAAACGCTTGCAAAAGGTTTAGAATTTGGGTCATAGTTCTGAAAAATTAACATGCTTTGTGATAGAAACAGCAAAAATGTAAATGAGTTTTGCTTGAAGACGCAATGAATTCCGACAGAAATCGATGAGTGTGATCGGTCAGCCATATACTCGGCATTATGTCGAAATCTGTTATTGGGTAAGCAACCCCAAACATTTCGAGGGAACTATGTCACTGCAGAGCTTCACGTGAGAGAGACCGCTGTTTTCTTTTCATGATAGAAAAAATGTGTATATTAGCATATACATCGTGAAACCTGCAATAAATTTTGCAGCAGTGCACGTTTCCGATCATTGCAGTAGAGCTGCGATCTCAGTTGTCAGATGTCAGTTGGTACATGTTCTTGAGAATTTAAACAAGTCAAAAGAGGAAGGACAGAAAAGAGACGTGGCACACGCAACGACTGAACTACAAACTGTGCTTTATTGAAAATCCCCGCCTCCATGAAAAACCAGGCGAGCATGCGCACCCCCAGAGCCAACACCCCCCCCCCCCCCCCCCCACAAACGCACACAGACTAAAGTTGATTGCGATAGACCAAGTAGCTAGTGCGAGTGTGATAGGAAATTTAGTTTCTACTGCTGGTTCCTTCTGCATCAGTGAGACAGAGGTAGTACTGATGCATGTTGTCAAGCTGTCGTCATGCGATCATCAAGGCATGATCTTGTTGTAAAGCTGCCATCAGTGCGTGAGACGATACTTCTCAGCTGTTATGCCAAAATTGGCATAAGGTATACCTATTTATGAGCATCATGTGTTAGAATGTCGCTCTCAGAAATTCTGTTCCATGAGCCGCCAAAAGTTGTGATCATGTCTTATGGCCAAAGGCGGGGCTGGATGATACTGGATAGACGTACATACACTAATATGTATAACCGAGAAATCACCCGATGCGATAGGTGGACATAAGATATATGCTGGCTGAGGTTTGAAAAGGAATTAGTAAAGAAAAATAAAAAAAATAAGGGGGTTTCACGCAGTGGGTGGACAGTGGGGCTAGTTTCGGTGTTGGCAATAAAGCATCGCCATTATACTGGTAGCCAAAGGAAAATTAAGCAAATTTTGCATATGTTGCTCTATTTTTTTCTACCTACATAGCAATAAAGTGTTGCTATTATGTATAGAAATAGAATGTGTTTCCGGCTATTTTCTTTCACGACGTCCTATATCTTTATTTAGTCGCTTCATTTCTTGCGCCAACCGGCGGCGCTTTCGCTCTTATCGCTTCGGCTGCCACGTACTTTGGTTGTCTGCTGCTGGCGCTTTCAAGACACAGCAAGGCTGTTTATGGCTAGGCTTGTGTGCATTTTTCGCGTGCGTGTACAATAATGTGGGCCGATCCTGGTGATAGTGTGGAAAGGGTCCTCGCGCAGTGGCACATACTCCCGTGAACTCCGGGTAGTGGTCTCCGGGACCTGTAACGCGCCCTTTAACTACCCTTGTCTCACCTGGGACCCAAAGAGGTCCCAGGAACAAGGGTAACAACAATCGAATCTTAGCCCAAGAGGCCGACGCGCGTCAGCCATGTCCATGTTCGCATTGCCCTCTCTTTGTCGGCGTTCGAACCGCTTGTGTGCCTAGTTTCCTGCCCCTTTCCCGAGGCGGCGGCACCGTCGCGCGCGTCTGTAAAACAAGGTGCCGTTCTCCATTTTGAATTTAACTTGTCCTCTCTCGTCGTAATGGGGAGGCCGCGCGTAGTGCGCATTCTGTATTCCTGCCGTCAGTCTTCGTAGACGCGGTGCTCCTGGGGAATCCGGACTATACGCGGCCTCGCATTCTGTGTCACCTCTGTGTCGTGTACTAAACAGCTTCGCTGATTGCCACACCACATAGCTGAGTGGCAGTGTCCTCAACAACACCGCAAACAGAAGCTACTTGTTCACAGTTGCTCATGAGCCGATTGATGCTAGCTGATGCACAGAAATTTCGTTTCGGTGTATATGAGCGGTTACTCTTCATTTTTTTCTACGAGTAGAAAACTTGCAACTTTTATTTGCCGAAGGTATTGGAATGCTTGCTGCACAAACTTGTTACGCAGGAGAGCATTCAGGGGACCAATGTTTCGTTGTGGCATTATCACCTTTCATGTTCATGAAGGCGGCAGCAGCAAAAAAAAATCAATTACGTAGCAATCACCATTAGCGCTTTGAATTACAGCATGAAGTTCGAGTTACCTTCGCAATGACCAAGGTGCCTTCAGTTTTCTAACTGTGCGTAGAAGGACGAATTTTTTTCGTCGCTTCTTCGTAGTCTGAACTTGGTTTCGCTTTTAGGAGTTCTTTAATCATGAGCACGCGGTATTGTGCCCATTTTCAGACGTGTCATGTGCCGAAATTATGGTAAATGGGGAGTCCTGGCGGGGCATACACGGGAGCAGAGGTGCAGCGGCTACCGCCTGTGCTCGGACCACTTCACAGAAGGGGACTACGGTGACCCAGCCAAAAACAGGACTGTTGTGGTCGGCTGTGCCGACTCTTGGGGTGGAAGAGTGGCCCCTGATCGATGAAGGTCAGCAAAACAAGTTATTAGTGTTCGCGAATGTGTGCTTCTGTAGTTTATTCTCGCACAGAAAACAATTGACAGGCTACGGCGCAAATGCCATGAGCTCGGCGAGCGCTGTCTTTTCCATGTCGGGTGCTACGGCGCCGGGTGCCAAGTTACGTTGCGCAGCTAAGTTTGGCCCGCGTGCGCCATGAAACCGTGTGCTAGTCAGTTTCTCTATACCGCTTGCTCATCTGGGGTGAGTGATGATTCTAATTAGAGGCTAAACTAAAATGCGGAACAGTTTTCGCTCATAAAGAGCGAATTCCCGTTTGTAAAACGTCGCGCCGCTCTTGGCGCTGCATCAGACGATATGGCGAAGCAGTTTTTGCCACACCCTGCCGTGTTCTCCCTAAGTTTGTTCCCAAATATTCCAATGCTCAGTTGCCCAGCAGCTTCAAAACATTGGAAGTTAGTTTTCCTCTTATGGACATTTTGAAGAAAATTGAAGCCATATTAAATAAAACACTCAATTAACTAGTCCTTAACAAGATGAATAAAAGGCTAAGTCGATCAAGAAAACTAGCTCTAAAGAACTGATTCCTAGTAATCTCAACCAGCAATGAAGAAGCCTGCAATGCTTAGCATCTTAAATGAATACGTAGCAGCACTAAATCTTGAAAACTTGCTCATTAAAATTTGAAAGCATATTTCTAGTGGGAATCCTGCAAATAAATATAATCAGAATTGACCTGCATGCATTGAAAGTACTATTTTATGAAAACACTACAACAACTTCAGGCTTTCCAGAAGGCCCACGACGCGGCGGTAAAGCTAGGCCTCCCCGTCCCTACGTGGGAGCGGCCTGCGATTCCTCCCCCTGTAAAACGGGGGCGGATTACTTCAGGACCTCAATAAAGTTCTTTATCTATCTATTTCTGAGATTTGTTCAAACAATTGTGCAATATGCAAGCTTAAGTGTTATTTATTCTTCTGAATTTAGCAGGAGCGGCCCCAGCGCAGCCATCTCCGGCTCCCCTGAATCGCTGTCTCGTCTGTGTCACAGTGTTTGTTAGCAGTGTGTGATAATAACATAACACGCAAGTGTTTTGCTTAATTGCATGTATAAATGACAAAGATTGCTTAGTTCTCGCTACTGCGAGCTCCTTCACTGCGCTTGCATGGAGTGCTCTTGTTTTTCGGGTGTAGATGAATGAGCTAAAACAAAACGATTCGCAAGATTTCATTTGCTCATTTATTGACGAAGAAAAAGTAGCGAATATAGGGTTTCAGCGCAGAAAGACGCTGTAACCAGCCTGTGTTTCAAGAAAAGAGGAACATTTTTAATACATTATCAGAAGTTCACATAAGAACTGGGTCTGCATTCAACTCACGTAAACTGTAAGGTTAATGCAAAAAAGTCTTACACCGGCTGTTGGTCTGCACGTTGGTGCGGCTGCCCCGAACTATTGCAAGTCATGTGAGGAAATATGAATACCTGGCGCCCTATATTCTGTCTGTTTTCAGATTCCATTGCCAAAGGGCTGTTCGTGGTGCTTCCCCATTGCCTGGACCATCTGGCCTTGCTTCAGGCAGCAGTGAGGAGGTGCGTTTGGCGTCTCCGACTCTCCGGAAGCATTCGGCGATGGGCGGCTCGAGCGTAAACACGCCCTTACAAGTGCTTCGGTAGAAAAAACACTGGCGTGGCCTCGCTACTGATCCGATCGGTGGAGCGTGGTTGCGCGCTCACCTGGTCATTTTCGCAACGAAATGGTCTTCGTGTCCATCTTCGTGCATCTGGAGCCTCACCTCCGCGTGCAGGCCGCGCATGCGCAATTGATATAGCGAGATCAAGTGGTGCCGATGGCGCGATCGCGCCTCCACTGTTCCTAGAATTGCTGTCGAAAAAAAAAATCAGGACACCACGAAATATATCGCATGTTTATTCGCGAGAAATCAGGTTTTACGTTGTTCTGCGTTGGCGAATTGTTTGTCGCTGTGCGTGCTGCAAGGTCCGCCATAGTTATCGGTGGTCATTTTCTACGAAAATCACGGCTGTTTCGCTGTTATCGACCTCTGCTCTTCTGCAAGGAAACAAAGAGTGTCAGAAAATTATCCAATGGCTCAGGAAGGGTAGGCCCAGAATTCAGCCTCTCAGAGAAATGTGGAAAAGACGCATTTGTAGTTTGACCTAATGTTTCGGGAGAACTGAAGTAATGCACCAATATAAAAAGAAAGATCCGATTATCAAAAGAAACTAAGAAGGAGTACTAAGCACAGTCACAGTGGAAGAGTAAGCGCTTTTACGAGGCACATTTGTGTTATCGTTAAGTTATGTAGATTAAGAAAGCAAGCTCGTAAAAAAAGACACTTGAAATTTCAGGCCAGTTTTTCCTCCTGGTGTTACTAAGATAATTAAATTATCGGGTGTTACATGTAATAACTACGCTGGAATTATGAGGACACACCATAAGGCGGGAGGGGTGTGCAGGGGTTCTGGATCAATTTTCACCGCCAAGGGTTTTTTAGCAACCGCCCAATTCACGGCACGGGTGTGTTTGCATTTCGCCACCATAGAAATGCGGCCGCTCGCGGCCGGGATTTGGCCCCGCGTCCTCGGGCTCAGCAGCCCAACACCAAAGTAATTACGCCATCACGGCGGGTACCTGGTATTTGTGATCAACCTGTTTTTAGAGTAACATAATTAGAATTACAAATAGAGAAAGAAAATGTGTATTGCAATTCAATTGAAGAGAACCAAAAGCTTATGACAACATTAACAGCGGGGCTGTTTAAGGCCGAGGTTGAACCGTGCCGAGCGTTGATCAGTAGTGAAAACAGACCATAGGAGGAGAGGAGGTGCAGAGAGAGAAAGAAAGAGAGACAGACAGGGAGCGAAATAAGAAAGAAAACAAAATGAACTTTCTTGGCGAGGCGGGATTCGAACCCAGGTAGGCACGGTCCGAAGGTGAGCGTCATAACCACTGCGCTATACATCAATTTTCTCATGGTATTTATTACGAATATAAGCGTACATGCGTAAGATATTTTCATAGCGGCCAAAACAGTCTTAGCCGCGTCTACAAGCACAAAACAAACACTTCATAGTACAATTATTACAGTAAGAGTTCTGTAAAAAGGAGGCAAACGGATGCACTGCATCAACAATGGATACCAGTCTGGTTGGGAGTCTCTGTGATCATAAAAGTCTTTCAGTTGCGAAACCATGCGAATAAAATGTGACTTCGAAGATACAATTGGTTCTGCATTCCGGTCAAGCATGCGAGTTTTCCATAAACTGTGCAACGCCATAGCATGTCAAAAGGCACATCTTCACATTTAGGTGGTATCAAATATCGTATTGTATAAGCATTTATATGAAGATCCTTTTGTAAAGTCCTTTGGAGAACGTCCCAAAACAATATGGGGTCCTTGCAATCAATAAAGAAGTGTTCTATAGTTTCCGTTACATTACAGAGACGACAGTTAATCGAAGATACAAAAATGCCTTTCCTATTTAACCAGGTTTTAACAGGTAACGTTTCAGTGTGCACTTTGAAGAAGAATGTTTTCGTGTCTGGAGGAATAGGCATTTTACAGACCCGTGCAAAGACGTCATGTCCAGGTAAGCCGCTGTACAGCGATCGGTATAACGGAGGTTTAAAAAGCATATCAATTAGATCTTTATACAGATTTTTCCTTGAGATAGAGAATAAGTACTCATTTGAGAACCTCACTGCAAGAAAACGCACTGAGAGGCACACTTCACGCATGAATCCGTGCAAATATGGATGTGAAGCAAAATTTGCCGAAATTACTAAATTTGGTAAAACATTGACGAGATTAACTTGCAAGAACGCACGAAGTAATGGGTGAGAACAGTCTCGAAAAAAGATGAAACGAGACACTAATTGTCTAAGATAGAGGTGAACCAGGCCAAGACCGCCTGCACTAACTGGTCTGAAATATTGTCACGCCTCATTGGCTCATAAGATGATGACCAAATAAAGGTTGCAAATATTCGGTGAAACTGCTGGATGTAAAGCCTGGAACAATGAATTATTTGCAGCACATAGAAGAGTGTTGCTGCCAAAAATAAATTGCACGCTTTAGCTCTGCCAAAGACTGAGAGATTATGCGGAACGAATGTTTGGGCATAGCGTCTCAGGGTTGGTACACGTTCTTTCCAGTAATGTGCACTTGACTTATATGCATCCATTGGAGCGCCCAGGTATTTTGGGCCAGGTATTTTGAGTTGTCCAAGCCTGTGTCAATTCATTCCTCTGTGAAGCAAGGTTGTCCCTTGTCGCCATTACTTTTTGCCCTTTACTTGGAACCACTGTGTTTAAACGTAATTCACTCTAGTAATATTCATGTTTTCAGTGTTTTTGGAACAGAGGTAAAAGTGCTGGCATATGCAGACGACCTCGCTTTCTTTTGTACGGACAAGCCCAGTATCTTAACTGTGGTATCCAAGATAGCGGAATTTGGTGCAATTTCTGGTGCACAAATGAACTGCGCTAAAAGTTTGGGGCTTTGGTTTGGCTCATGGATTTTTAAAGCGACAGATTTTGCTGGTATTGAATGGACTTGTCAACCACCAAACTACCTGCGCTATACATCAACGCTTACAGAACATGCATTTATATTTATGGGAACCATATGGTTGCATTACACCGATGATTGCAACAGAACTTGCTACGGGCGAGAGAAAGACAAAACGAGAGCGAGAGAGAGAAAGAAAGAGAGAGAGAGAGAGAGGAAAAAAGCCATAGTAAACTTTCTTGGCGAGGAGGAATTTCAACCCCGGTACTCACTGTCCGAAGGCGAGCGTCACACCCACTACGCTATACACTCATGCTTGCAGAGCTCCGCTGTTTCATCAGATTTCACAAGCTTGGAAGCGGCTTAATTTTTAAATATGTTTTATGCAGAAGGATTGTAAAACATGGAAAAATTGTGAAATAAATAGGGACGGACATCGACGCTGTAGTTTATGCGTCAAGTTATAAAATCTAAGCTTGGTCTTCGTTTTATCCGACTAATACTCGACTGTTTTTGTGGCAGTCATGTAACATTTAAAATTATAAGCTGGAACTGTAAATTGTGTGAGCGCTTCCTCTTTTTTCTTTTGGGACCTTTAAAGGAATTCTTGCCTTTGAGCGACATTGTTAAAACATACAGAACACCTTAGCTAAAATAACCTCACCGCGGGATATATTTGGCGTTTTACGATAAAACTACGAATTCCATTTAGTATTTGCTAGAAGGCATTGGATATTACGTTTAACAATGAACAAGAACCTCACGAAACTAACAATACGCGACACATCAAATGGTCATGTGACGAGCATGTGACGCTCCCTTGGCCATAATCATCGTCGGCCCGCTAGGCTCGGTGGACATCATTCGTCACCACGCCAAATAAACACACACGAGCACAGCAGCTCTTGGTAAACCATCATTCACCACCATCACGCTGTGGGTCGTCTCTCCGACAAAAGGTGCCTCGACATCCCCTCCCCCCCCCCCCCCCCTCGTCCACGAACTCGGGCGGATCGTGACACTGACGAAGAGTACAGCCCACGGATCGACCCAAGCCACCGAGAGCGGCGAAAAACACCGCGCCCATTCCTGCCACCACGGGAGGCTCGCGCCATTGGAGGGAAATGGGTTCGCCTGGCCAGTACACGAGGAGAAAGTTCACGTGTTCTTCCGGGAAACCGACACACTGGAGGCGATATAGCGGGACATTTTCCTGGCCAGCTGCGGGACCCGCGTCTTCAGTCTCCTGCTCGAACTCCTCAAGCCGGTCACATCACATGTCAAGACGCTCAGTGAGCTGCTCACCCACCACACCGCACTCGCATTTCAGCCCGGCACCGTCCACACTGATGGAGCGGTTACAACCGGATCCGGCGGGAAGGAGAGACCTTTGGGCCGTTCGTCGCTGCGTTACGAGGGTTAGCGAGTGCCTGCGCCTTCGCTACTCAAAGACCGTTTTGTCTGCGGGATAAACAACCCCGCCATGCAGGCACGACTACTGGAGCTTCCCGACCCCTCGCTAGTGGACGCCGTGAAGGCAGCGCAGGCGGTTGACGCTGCGGCCGAGGACACCGGCGAGATTGCACGTGCAGCTGGCTCACCGTCAGCGGAAGCGACAGTCAACAAGATGGCCACAAAGGGCGGTACCTGCAGTCACTGTAGCGGTGCCCACTCCCCTTCACAGTGCCAATTCTCCCAAGCACAATGCTTCAGGTGCGGCAAAACTTGGCACCTTGCACAGGTATGCCGAGGAGTAGAGGATGAACAACAACAACTGCTGCAGGAGCAGCGGCGGCACCGCCGCCTTGATCAAGCCCAGGTTCCACACAAGCCAGCGGCCATGCAGGATAGCCGTCGCAAGGATACGTGGCGGAGACGTGCGGCAGCAGGCTCAGGTCCCTCCGTGGCCAGGCTACACGTCGTGGCCGAGGACCTGCCAATCTTCTATATGTTACACACAGGCATTGTTCTGTCGTCTGTTCAACGGACGGTCATGCTGACCACCATCTGTTCCACCGACGGTCATGCTGACCGTCGAAGTGTCCGGGTTCTCTATTTCCATGGACCTGGACGCAGGGGCCAGCGTGTTGGTCCTGGCCGGGAAACTTCTCAAGCGTACGTTCCCCGGCGTGTCAGTCGAGGCTTCTCCGGACAGCTCTCCCAGGTCCAGGGTCAGGCCCAGGTCAGCGTTCGCTTAGGCGACAGGGAGGCAACCCTTCCCCTTTACTTCATCAAGGGGTCGTCACGGACGCTACCGGGCCGAAGCTGGATGCACGCACTGGGCGTTCGTCCGCCGGTGTACCAGGAAGCCGTCATGCTTGTGGTGAAAAACGTCCCAAGCTTCCAGATCGATTTCAATTCCCTGTTCCAGCCGGGGGTGGGCACATTCGCCGGCACGACGGCCGGCATCTATGTACCTGGGGGAGCTGGCCTCGTTTTTTACGCCTCGCCCAGTGTCGTTCACCTTGAAGGTCGGGGTCACCCAGGAGGTGCAACCGTTGCAGCGAGAGGACATCCTGGTGCCCGTGAAGACGTCTGAGCGGGCCGCATCCTATTGTTCCAGTCCTCAAGCGAGACGTCACTACCGCCGAGAAGTACCCGCTGCCGCGGATTGAGCATCTCTGGTCAGCGTTGTTCCGGCGACGGAAGTTCACCAAGCTCAACCTCAGAGACGCTTACGATCAGCTGGTGCTCCAGGATGCTTTCCGGAAGTATGTCACGATATCGAAAACTTTGGGGCTCTTCCAGTAAACGCGCTTACCCTTTGGCGTGGCCTCAGCCCCAGCAATTGCCATTTTGCAGATGGAGATGGACAACCTCTTCAGGGGCATGAAGCACGTAGCGGTGTACTAGACGACATCCTGTTTACCGGCACCGACGACGGGGACCACCTGCAGAACCTGCACAACGTCCTGGCGCGATTGCAGGATCCCCTTCTCAAGCTCAAGCTGGAAAAGTGCGTTTTACTGGCCCCCAGAGTTGAGTACCTGGGACACGTCATTTCCCAGGCCGGCCTGGCCCCGCCCCCCCTACAAAGTGGATGCTGTGCTCAACGCGCCTAATCCCCACAACAAGAAGGAGCTTCAGAGCCACCTTGGCCTCATCAACTTCTACAGGAGTTTCCTGCCGAACCTGTCGGCACATCTACAGCCATTCCATCTTCTGCTTTGAGATGGTCAGCAGTGGGCCTGCAAGAAGGAGCAGGACGTGGCCTCCCGGCGCTGCAAGAAGCTTACACCAAGGCTCCATCCAGTGCTGGTACAATTTGATCCGGCCAAGCCTGTCGTCCTTACCGTAGATGCGTCGCCATACGGCGTGGGAACCATCTTCGCGCACCGGGGCAAGGATGTCCAGGAACACCCTGTGTCGTTTGCTTCCCGTCGGTTTCATGCTGCAGAGCAACGTTACAGCCAGCTGGACAAGGAAGGCCTGGCCCTCATTTTCAGGGTCGGGTGCTTTCACCAGTTCCTGTGGGGCCTGAAATTCGAGGGGGTCACGGACCACAAGCCGCTGCTCGGGCTGCTGGGGCCTGACAAGGCGGTTCCCGTGCAGGCATCACCTCGAGTGGTACGCTGGGCCTTGAGGCTGGCGGCCTAGAGCTACCAACTGGCCTACCGTCCGGGTAGGGACCTGGGACCTGCTAATGCCATGAGATGCCTGCCCCTGCTGGAGGTGCCTGCTGCTGTTCCAGAGCCCACTGAAGTGTTACTGCTGGAGCACGTGTACCCGGAGGTACTCTCCAGATCGGCGGTGTCGCAGGCGAGCAGTCCGGTCCCAGGTAGTCAAGGCAGTCTTCCGAAGGGAGGAGTTGGTGCAGCGGGCCTCCAGCCACAAGAGTGCCGAGCTGAGCTTGCAGCAGGGCTGCCTACTCTTGGGTTCCAGGGTGGTGATCCAACATCGTCTCCGGTCAGGGGTCCTGCAGTTGCTGCTCGGGTCATCCTGGAGCGGAAAAGACAGATGGGGGCCCGGTCTAACGCTTGGTGGCCTGGCCTGGATCAGGACATCGCTCACATGGTGCAGAGCTGCCAAGAGCATCAGCGGGCCTCACGTCATGTGGAGATTCACAGAGACCCTGGTCCCACCTGCATGTGGATTTTGGGGTCCCTTCAAGGGCCACTACTTCCTGGTGGTGGGGGACACCTTTTCAAAGTGGATGGAGGTCCTACCTGTCACCACTTCATCAGGAGGCGCAACCACTGCGGCGCTATGGCAGATCTTCGCCACCCAGGGCTTGTTGGATGTCATCGTGTCCGACTATGGCTTCACTTTCGCCAGCACTGACGAAGAACGGATTCCGTTGGAATGATGGCTCCGCCGTACCACCCTGCTTCAAACGGTGCAGCGGAGCGGGTGGTGCATACCATTAAGGACAAGGTCAAGAAGAGCCAGGCTGGGAATTTCTAGACGAAAGTTGCCCGGGTACGGTTCCAGTACTGGACCACACCTCATGATGTCACTCACCGTGCCCCTGTGAGCTCCTGTTGGGCCGGATGGTCAAGACGCCTTTGCACGTCTTGCATCCGGACCTCCGTTACAGAGCCCTCCTGAAGCAGCTGAAGCAGAAGCTGGCTGTTGACCGAGGGTTCCGTCCCGGGCCTTTGCCGGAGTCAGGAGCTGCGATCTTCGCCAAGAATTTCCGTCTTGGTCAACCCTAGTCCGCCGGACAGGTGGCATATCCTGCCAGCGCCTCATCGCTGGTAATCCGCATGCCGGACGAGACCACGTGGTACCGGCATGTCGACAATGTTAGGCGTCGCTTCGGGACACGGCTTGCTCCCTCGGTCGCCACTTCAGACGTCCAGCCCGCAGGGGGACCAACGGCTACACTGGTCACTGCCAGCGAAGCACCACCCACCTCGGAGGCGGTAAGCTTCGCTAGTTGTGCGGCGCCCGTTGGGCCGTGTGTCAAGTTCGGCGTCACTGTCAAGGCCGGCCAGTGCCGACACTCCGGCTCAGGCAGCACCCGGATTTGCCCCACCCGGCCCGTCGACACCTGTGCCCAGGCGGAATACTCGACCGCGGAGACCGCCAGGTGGTTACTCGCCTGGATAACTGTAGCCACCGACGTATTTTGTTTGTGTTGAACAAACTGGGGGTAAGGGGTGTGACGACCATGTGACGCCACTTCATCCATAATATTCGATTGGCCCGGTAGGCTCGGTGGCCCGCCAGGCTCGGTGGGCAACATTGATCACAACGCGACATAAACCCCGACGAGCACAGCTGCTCTAGGTCAGTCATCATTCACCACCGTCACGTTGCGGATCGTCTCTCTGACGGAGGGTGCCTCGACTTCCCTTGTCCACGAACCCGGGTGGATCGTGACAGTTAACTTATATATACCACCTAAGTTTAAGACCTACTCGACTGCACTTCCCTTCCATTGGAACCCATTTTGTAACTCTAATGGTCCAGGGCAATAAACGGGGGACATTTAGGTTTACAGGATGGGTGTCAAGGGGAGGCAAGCGGTGTTGGGGATGGCAGAAAAGTAGGTGCGGTGATGAAATGAGAACATTTGCACGTGCGACTTGGAATCAGGAAACATAGCAGAGGTAATTGGAGATCGCTGGGAGAGGCCTTCGTCCTGCAGTGGCCATCATAATAGGACAATGATGATGATAATGATATATATCTATATATATCATTATTTTCCGTGCCATGACGCGTCTAGTTAGGCGATATGAAGAAGAAACAATTGGTATATTTAAGGGGTCATTGTGTTCAATGAGGCCATGGACCCTAACAGCAGTTTTATGCTGTCGTAAGATATCAAAACGTAATATTTCCACTTCATGAAACAACGGTGCACAATGTTGGCCATATCTGGTATTAGTTATTATTCTAAGTCCCCGCTTCGGTCGCTTCCGTATGGGTTCAAGGTATGCTTTGAACGTCCATCCCCATGAATCGTCGCAATATGACAGGTGACAGTGAAAGAAAAGCGAAATAAAGAACTCGGAGAATGTTACTCTTGAAAAAAAAAACATTCTAGCCATTAGCAACATATTGCACCCAGATCCTAATTTAGCGCATACTAAGTTAATATGATTTTGCCAGTATCGGTGGCTGTAGAAAATTACACTCCATTATTTGAAATCCGACGTCTGCTCAAGCAGACAGTTGTTTATCGTTAGGTGAAAGTATTCAATATATAAAGGGGTGTAACGGGTGCGAAAAATTGTGTATTTACTTTTCTTTACATTATTTGTTAATTTGTTCACTGAAAACCACTCACAAATGCTTTTTTTAGTTATGCATTCATTTTATGTTCCAGTTCACATAAGTTGTTAGCAGTAACTATGATCGCAGTATCATCAGCGTACAGCATCTCCACGGTATTTATTATGTTTGGAAGATCACTCACGTACAGCAAGAGCAGTAAGGGTCCGAGGACGGATCCCTGTGGTAACCCTGTTTTTATGTTTAGTGCGGAAGATGACAGACTGCGCATTAGGACCATTTGTTGGCATTCGCTTATGTAACTAGAAAATAAGTAGAAAATTTTGCCGCGGTAACCGTAGTGTTTTAGGTTCATTAGCAAAATCCCGTGGTCTACTGTATCGAAAGCTTTCTTTAGGTCAAGGAAAGCTACATCTGCAAGCAGGTTATTGTGTAATGCCGTGTTAGTTTTTGTGCTAAGGTTAGCATAGCTGTTGAAGTGATGTGACCTGAATCCATGTTGCGCAGGGCAAATTGAATGACATTTTTCAAGGAAGATGTGTTCACGTTTTTGCTTGAATTTTTTCCAACATCTTATTAATAATACTCAAAACAGATAAAGGTATGTAACTTGATGGATCTCGGCGATCGCCGCCTTTGTATATCGGTACCACCTTAGCTTTTTTAAACAAGAGGGATATTTTGATGTACGCAACCAATGGTTAAGTGCATAGCATAAGACGGGGCTCAAGATATCAATATCATATTTCACTAATCGCGCTGTAACCCCATGTAATCCGCTAGCTTTATTAGTGCTCATATTAGCAAAAGTATGTTGAATTTCCTCTAAACTAATGTTGTGACCTACAAACGTATTCGATAAAGAGTTTGAAATACATTGGTTTCCGTCAGAAGCGGACTGTGCGGCTAATTCTGGGCCGATTTTAGCGAAATATGGATTAAATATATCCATGATATATGCTGCGATAGTGTCAGGTAACACGTGTTGTGAAGGTGGATTGCTAACAGCTTCCTTTACAATCTCCAAAGTTCTTTTACAATTATCTTGAGTTTGTTCAATAAGACGGGAATATAATTCCCTCTTCCGCACTAATGAGGGATATGGCCTTATTTCTTAAAATTTTAGGCTGGTCTAAGTAGTAATAATTATGCTTATGTTCCCTCTATTTGTGGTACCAGAAATCTTTTTGCTTCAGTAATGCAAGGATCTCGTTCGTCACCCAAGGACTCAAAGAAGTCTAGCCGATGAGTGTACATATACATTTTATCGGCTATCGTCCACGGCAGAGGAACGAATGTTTATAATATCCTGAAATTCAATGTTGACGTCATTATCGTATACATTAACGAAGTCAATGGCGAGAATGCTATTCCGTAGTAAGTTGCAATTTATTCTGCTGATCCCTTGTCGAACACGTCGCACTCTTTTTGCTCGAGTCATTAGTGGAAACAAAAACAGGAATATGATCTGTTACAGGTTCATTGTAAACGCCAGTATTCATTTTCTATTCTATGTTATAGTGTGTTAGTGTCGTTGCCGACGTATTAGTCAACCACGTGGGAATGCTGACCAGGTTGCGAAACTTGAATGAATTAAGTAGTTGTGTATAATTTATATGAATAGTGTTGTGTGTGTTAATGTTCACGTCTCTAGCGACTACCACAGGGTTGTTGTAATTCTTCGAAAGATTAAGGAATACTTGTTCCATTTTATTAAAAAAAGAAGCAACGTTAGAACTTAGAGGCCGATAAACGACGCCACTTATACCAAAACAGTGCAATCTAAGAAATAGAGCTTCAATATCTGGGGAACTGGAATTCAGTTAATGCGTAGCCATTCTTCAGGATCACTGTAATGTACAGCCATACTTTCAACGGGCAGGATGGAAAGGTGACTACACATGGCTGTAGGATTGCACTGTGACGTCTTGCCTCGGTCCTGTTGATGTACTTGAACTGTGCAATACAGTAATGACCAACCAAATAGATTAGAGTGAACTGTTCTTGACCTTATGATCGCACTACCCGCTTCCATAATCAGTCTACAATTTCATTTGGTCTCACCTTATGGGGCTGCTGAATGGACAGTCCTCTGGATCTTCCACGCAATGGCTTGAACCAGGCAAGTAGTACGTCCCATTGATGCACTCGCAGTTGTTTCCAGGCCAGATGCACGTTCTAGCACCGGGTGAACATCTGCACCTGGCGCAGCCATTGCTGTGGAGGTAATTAGCTGCTTTATTGCAGTATCTGAGAGCCGATCATTCGGACATCCTACAGTGCAGAAATGTTTAAAAATAGATATTGAAAGAACGTTTGCCTTTCTCAACATTTAAGTGACTTGGCTAGGCATCTGGCTTAGAGCACTGCACGGGCCGATTTTTGCGGCCCGGGCCCGGCCCGGGCCCGTTTTCACATTGGGCGGCCCGCCCGAGCCCGATAAAAACTTTTATGGCGAGACCCGGGCCCGGCCCGGGCCCGGAAATAATCTACGTTACCCGCCCGGCCCGGCCCGCCACCCCTTTACCTTAAGCCCGAGCCCGGCCGGAGCCCGACTCGAAACCGGCCCGAACCCGGCCCGAGACCGAAAAATACATGTTTTTCAGAGTTGAGAAGCCCGAGAATAACTCGCAGAAAGCCCGAGCCCGGCCCGGGCCCGCGTCAAAAAACCCGAGCCCGGCCCACAAAAGCACACGCCGTGCCCGAGCCCGGCCCGAGCCCGTGAAAAAACTCCTCCACCCGGCCCGGCCCGGCCCACGGGCCGGGCCGGGCCCGGGCTTTCGGGTAAGCCCGAGCCCGTGCAGTGCTCTAATCTGGCTATTCTTAATAAGTACGTCTAGTTATATATTGGTGTCGTCATTATTAGGGTTCAGTCTAGCGTACTAGAAGCTGCGGAAAGAAGCCGCCATTTTTCTATGCAGAAAGGTCTTACGACGTCCATTTTCGCACGCATATAATAACAGAAACGTTTTGCTCAGCAATACCAGTCAACGGCCACCTCTCGAAAAAGAAAACGTTGCACTGAAATGAGCTTTGGAAGGCATTCTACAATACGATTTGCTTCGGTGTTCTACCCAAAGCACAGATACACCAAGCTGGCGTCACCCCCACGGACGCTCTAGCAAATTTCGCATCTGTAGCAGAAAACGCGAAGGTTTTGGAGCTTTTTCTTTCGTTTGGAGGCCTGTCTATACACCTCTCATTATTGCGATGTCTATTCTTAGGATACTTCAATTACTTCCCGGATTCTATCTTTGTGTCAGCTTGTCTAGGTCTCTCACCGCTTTCCCGCCAACTTGGGTCACTCTGTAGAGCAGTGGCCGGCTATGCAAGAACACGGTTAAAAAATATGCGTGGCTGCTATTGCAAACACCAGAGACCAGCGGAGCTGGGGAAAGCCTAGTAAATTAGTGGCAAACCACGCACTTAGTCTAACTTTTGCTGGGCTTCCCCCATCTCCGCTGGTATCTGGTGTTTGCGATAGCAGACACACGCATAATTTTTTTATTGCGATAGCAATTATATGGACACTCAAAAGCAGATTTCTGCCGTCGGCGTCGCCGTCGCCGTCGCCGTGAGGTTCCGTATGACGTCATTTGGAGATGAAATCGTCGCCGCGCGCCGAACGCTGTATGTGCGAGTGAAAGGGCGCGAGGGGCGCGTCTTTCACGGGGTGTGAACGTGCGGCGGAGAACAAACGCGCGTTCTGCGCCGTGCTCGCTTAAGGGCTGCAGAAGTAGGCGTCTCTTTTCTCCTTTACAATCACCATATATGTAGAGCAAACGCGCCTTCTTCAGACGCGCGAGAGGCCGTGGGGGAGGGGGAGGGAAGGGAGGCGACGTTTAGCTGCGGCACCAAGTGCCTATTTATATCAGGAGGCTCCAGCAACAGTCACCAACGCCGCACGCATTTTGAGCTAACGCGGGCAAAACGCCGATGGCGTCGACAACAGTTCTGCGTGTTGTTGCTACCAAAGCCGCTCACCTTACTTCGTATGACATTGCTGTGTTGCTATCGCATTCATTGCTTCGCCCTTAGGGCGAAACTGTGACATTTTTTTTCTACAGCGAGAAAGAGGACCGTTGAAGCGAGTGCCCATTAGCACCGTTAGGTCCAAGTCGTTGCATGTTGCGTAAGTTCGTGACCATCCGCAACCCTGGATCTTCTACTCTCCTCTGTTTCCTGGCGCTCAAGATTTCTTCGCGATGTTCTGCGGAGTATCGCGATGAATTCAACCGGCCACGTTCACGAGCCTCCGGATCTTGATTTCTTCGCCTACGCGAACTCTCGGCTTCCCTTAATCTAAACTCGGGATGTTTCTCTTCCGCGACGCTTGGTTTCAGCTTCCCCAGCTCTCGCTTGAGTCTTTCGGAAGCGACGAGTTTCCAGTTCTCCGGTCAGCCACCGTCAGAAGCATTGGCTGCAGTCACGGACATCGGGCGCAATCGGCGCGAACGTGGGGAAACGCGGCGAAACGCGGTCGGCGTCGGCAGCAGTATAGACGTCCCAATACCACCTGCCTCAGTCCTCCTTTCCACCTCGCATCTGCTATGCTGCGCAACGGTATTTTTATTGCAATCGCAATTATATGAACACTCCAAAGCAGATTTCTGCCGTCGCCATCGCTGTGAGCTTCCGTATGACGTCAACGGCGATGAAATCGTCATGGCGCTCCGGACGCTGTATGTGCGAGTGAAAGGCCGAGGGGGACGCGCGCTTTCACGGGGAGCGAACGCACGTCGGAGAGCAAACGCGCGTTCTGCGCCGTGCTCCCTGAAGGGCTGCAGATTTAAGCGTCTCTTTCCTGCTTTCCATATATAGAGAGCAAACGCAACTTTTTCCGTCGCGCGAAAGGCTGTGGGGGGACGGGAGGGAGGGAGGGAGGGGAGGCGACGTTTAGCTGCGGCACCAAATGCGTATTTATATAAAACGCCGCACGCGTTCGGTGCGAACGCGGGCAAAACGCCGACGGCGTCGACAACAGTTCTGCGCGTTGCTAGTGCTGCTGCATGTCCAAGTTTATACAGCTGATAAAGCTACTATCCATACTCCGTATGGATAGTAGTTTTACTATCCTACTAATTATCTCTATCTTATCTCTTATCTAATTATCTCTTTACTATCTCTACTAATTTGCTATCGCAATTGGTGCTTCGCCTTTCGGGTGAAACTGCGACAAATTTTTATACTCTGCTTTCACTCTATCTGAGCTCTCTGTCCCCAAGCTCGGCGAAGCTGCGGACGGTGGAATGATCATTATAGCGAGGTTATAACCGCTCCGCTGTAAAAATAACCAGTGGATAAACTTTGGTCTCTGCGTGCGTGACAACGCGTTTGTGCCCCTCTCAAACGAACCTCTGTGGCGCCAACTTGTGTCACTGGGTATATGCCGCTCTTCAGTAACAAAAATTCGACAGAACACATCACATGATGACTGTCGACAGTATTGCATTCACTATAGAATCACTATAGTGGCACAACGTCGACGTAGTGGCACAACAGCGCCGTCGCCTCGAAGTAAGCCTGCGCGTGGATTACAAATGTATAGTGCGCCAGTGCGTGCAAACTCTGAGAAACGCGTCATGCGGCAACCAGGTCCCTCCCTCGCGATTCTTTCTGGACACGCTGAGCCATCTAGTCGCGTTGCCGAGGAGTCTGAGCATATATTCTCCGATAGGTGAAGCGCGGTGTGCCGGTGCGTGTGAACACTGAGAATTGTTCCCTCGCTTACCGAACACTCCATGGCACATACTCAGTGACTCAAGGTTTCCAGAGGTTCATTCAAGGGTGGCACATATCCTATGCATTCATGGCGTAGCTCACAAAAGCGTTGGCGTGGACGAAGTTCATTGAAAATCAGTACACACCCAGTGCTTTTGTGGCGCAACCTTCTAAAGCACCGGGTTGCTGTCCTTGAGGAACGCTTGTGACGTACGCTTGAATCGCCCATCATTGGAGCAATTTATAGGATATTTTTTGTCATTTTAGAGCAGCACATTCCCAGTGGCACATGCCTATAGTTATACAAGTTGGCGTCCAAGACGTTCATTGATGAGCGGCACACTCCTACTGGCACATACCCAGCGACCCAAGTCGGCGTCAAAGAGTTTCAATAAAGAGCGGTAGATACCCAGTCCCGTATCTACGGGTACCCATGTTGGTGGGTAAAGGCCAAACTACACGTACCGTGCCGGCGTGCGAAAGCTCGCGCCTACGCGCTTCACGCAGGCGCAGATGGCCCGTAGGCCTAAGAGACGCGTCTGCATAGAAACAACTCCATGGTTGCTAATATATTGTCTTGGCTTCGGCACGATGCACCAAACGGTGCCCTGTCTTCTAACGTCTTTCTTGCGTTTACATTCCCGTACGTTCAACTAAACGTCTTGAAGGGACGCACACCGAAACGTCACGGAAAGGTGCTTGCGTTTAACGTAGGTTAGGCGACAAATGCTATTCTAAAACTGTCTATCTTCTCCAGACGAATATCGGTGCTCTGGCTGCCTCACAAAAACACGAAACGATGTGTATACCAAGGCGAAAATGTCTGGTAAGTGGACGCTCGCTGGCATGCATCTTGTATATGTTCAAAACGGCATTCCTCAGGAGCGCGACAAATGCGAGCTTTCGTGCGCCGGTAAGCGCACGTGTAGTTTGGCCTAAGTGGTTCTCTGAAGAGCGGCACATATGTACACATTTCCACGTACTCAACGACTCAAATTGGCCAGACGGTTGGTTTCGCTCCCTCTTGCCAGCACAGAAGCCCAGCGCTCTAACCATTCGACCACGGACTATACAGTGATCCACGTAGACGGGAAAACAGCTGGATACAAACATACATAGCAACGAGCACACATACAGCATAGATAGATGGCCCCCAGAAAGGGCGTGATGTACCCCAAGAATGCGAACGCATTAAAATCATTTAAAAAAACTCCGGTTCGGAGCGTAGCCGATGCTGTGTCATATAGACCGGGTGTTTTGCTTTCATGTTAGCAGAATTTTTAGAAATCACCTGTGCCATATGCCACACATGTACTTATAGAGTTGTATTGCTCGATGAGGGAAAGACATACCCTAGAAGTCTAGGTAACCAATTTTGCTAATCACGATTTAAACTAATTACTTTAGCGCACGTATTGCGATGCACGAATTGAGGTCATTGATGTTACAGGGCATAACTACTTGAAACAAATCTTTAAACTGGCACTAGTTTTCATATAAACGCTGGCAAATTGAGGCGAAAATGTACTAGTGTTCGGCCTAACTTTTTAACGAAACGTGTTTTCTTGCATTAAAGCTCTAAGTTTGCTGGAACGCCAATAGAATTGCAATACAATTGTAATATGTCCGGTAGAGTTCTTGTTTAAAAGGTTATTAGCGAAAAATTATTACATTGGGGACATGTTCACTTTCAAATCTCGTGGTATAACGACCAGCTTTGAGAATAATTCATCGTGTTTTGTGGAATTGTGTGTCATGCCACGGGACATTTAAAAAATTGTGTCACGATTAAAAAACCGTATTCAGATAACATTGTATGAATGTATATTCACACACTTTCCACGGGCGGACTTTATGGTGGCGTCACTTGATGACAGAACGTGTCCAGCGGGAAATGCGAGAAAGGAGAACGGCTGCATACACGCCTCCTTTATGACGTGCCTCTGCGGTGGCAATGCTGTGCGTCGCTACATTGGTACAATGCTTATCGCATTAACATTTACATTTATCGCGAGAGGGGTTCCTCCACAATTTATCTTTCTACTGTGTTACAGACAATGCTAATCGCACTCTGTTATCGCAGTGGTTTAACGCCTCGTTCACAAGGGCTATGCACGAAAGCTGATGCACAATTGGACATATCTTATTTATCAAACTGCTCTGCCTTTCTTAGCCAGTAAGCGACGACATATAAGCGAGAGTCCTGCATGAACGTTTTTGATTCTTCTCCGTTCCACGATACATTTCATTGCATTTCGTTATTCCAACGGCACTGCGTCTTTGGCGCCACTAGGACATATATTCAACTCTATCATATCTGAATGCAATAGAAATTACTCGCGTTAGCATTACGTACCGCCACTGCGACACATCATGGATGATAGTGAAACCGCAAGGTAAAAAAAACTACAGATAAACGTTCGCGATTTCACCCACTACGCCTAAGCATTCAACGCCACTACCACGATCGTCTTAGGGCTGAAATCTGAGTCTTACCTGATAGGGTTGGAGAACATGCAGTCATCCTCATTTCGGACGCACTGGTCGGCACCAGGCAAGTAGTACATCCCATTGATGCAGTCGCATTTGTTGCCGGGCCAGTGGCACTTTCTAGAGCCGGACGTACATACGCATTCAGCGCAGGGGCTGCGTTCAGAAAATACGAGCAATATAGAGGAATTCTGTAACTGTAATGCATAGGCGCCGACCAAGGGGGGGGGGGGGGGGGCTCTGGGGCTCGTGCCCCCCCCCCCCCCCGGAAATCCGAAGCCTGCCCCCCCCCACCATTTCTCGCCAAAGTGTCATCACCAGAGTTCTGTTGCCCACATCATTTGCGGTTTCTTTAGAGTTGCCTCAACGTTTCACTAAAAATTTTATTGTGGCTGAAAGCTTACTGCATCAGCGCGGACGTGCACGGCTTTATATTCACACTTTCGCTTTATTTCTGCAAATCCTGACCATAGGACGACAAGCGCATTAGAAGCGCCAGCGGCGGCTACCTCATACGCATATTTTCTCACTTCAACGTTCTTTTTTTTGATAGAACACTTGTACCCTTGTCTCGTTTTGTTTCTCTGCAAAATCTGGGAGCTGCCGCTCCCTTGTTGCGGCAATGGATGAATAAGCCCTCGAGGACCTTCCTGGCGCCCAACCATCACGTCGGGTCGCGTCCAGGAAACGTGGAAACGCGTCAAGTGACACGGACAGCGAGGCAACCGAGTTGTAGTCGTACTCGGACAGCGTCGACTCGTCGGACGACGATTTAACGCTTGTCATGAGCCGAACTACAAAAAGAAGACTGCTACGAAGGTCATCATCGGCAAGTGTCTCCACCGTGAAGACAACACCACAGCGCTGGCCGTACACTAGGCTCTTCATGCCCGTGGACCCTGTGTCCAATCTGCGACTCCTAAACATGCAAGTCCTTTCTGCGTTTCTTGAGGGAATTGCACCAAATGAGATCAAAGACGTGAGAATAAACGCACGGAAGAATGTACTCGCAGTAGACGTTCTACACCGTAGTGAGCTGCAAAGCCTGCGGCACGTAACGGAGATCGACAAAGGGAAAGTGCGATTCATGATTCCTACAGGCTGCAATAGCACTGTCGGCGTCATTTATGATGTCGATATTTCTATACCAACGGACGACTTGCCTATATTAATAAAGCCAACTACAGAGGTCACTCTTATCACGCACATCGCAAGACTTGGCAACACACGTTGCCTGAAGCTTGAGTTTGAGGGAGACAGCCTTCCCTCACACGTCAAAGTTGGCCACGTCCGCCATCCAGTCCGGCCCTACGTACCGAAGCCCCTGCAATGCTACAAATGCTGCAAGATGGGACACGTAAAATGTGTCTGTAGGAATAATCTGGTGTGCCCACGGTGCGCTGAATCTCATTCGGAAGAAGCCTGCCGCGCAACTGTGTTAAAATGCCCTAACTGCCATGGTAGCCATGAGGCCTCATCCAAGGATTGCCCACGGGTGAGGAACGAGCGAGTGGTACTCAAACGTATGGTACGCGACCATTCTACACACAGAGAGGCTGCCGCTACTCTCAGGCGGCGACGATGACATCGCCACCGAAGAGCATCACGAAGAGTTGCATCTACCGATAGAGATACACCATCTTCCGGCAAAGCGGCTACCATACCAACGCCGACTTCCACAAAGAAGGACACTGCGACAACGAAGAAAGGGGCAACACTCGCTCCTCCTGAAGAGTGGCCTACACTTCCACGAGCACAACTTGCCTCGAAGTCACATCAAATCGCGCCGCCCTCGATGACTTCACACACCGCTGATGCGACGACAACTGAGGATCGCCAAGTCATAGCGATGTTGAAGTCACTTATGGACGCCATGCGCATTCTACTGAGCAGCATGAAAACCCCGTCGGCGCAGAGCGCACTGCAGGTGCTGGACACCTTGAGTCCGGTACTTGCGGTTCTAGGGTAAAACCACAGCCCGAGAGATGGCGTCGTTTCAAGAGGAGGTCAAGAATGCATCTGTCTTTCAGTGGAACCCAAGAGGGCTTAAGTCCCGCATGGCCGACTTTAGACAGTTTGTCTTTACGCACCAATTCCCCATTATCGTGATATGCGAGCCAAACTTGTCAGCTCCCATCAGACTGTCCGGGTATGAGTGCTTTATGTCCTCTACCCACGGAGAGTGCAGCAAGATTGTTGTGTTTATAATAAACGCCGTGACTTGACTTATGTGCATCACCCAGTGCCTCCTGACGAAGTGAATCAATATGTTTGCTTGACAGTGAAGAAGAAAAAGCTCACGTTTACAATTCTTGGTGCCTACTTATCTCCAACAAGTCGCCTGGATTGTGAGCGCTTACAGGGAATTTTGACATCGACTCCACAGCCGTGGGTGATCACTGGCGACTTTAATGCCCACCATTACCTATGGGGAAGCTCCAAAGTGAACTCTAGAGGCAGAACATTGGTGTCCTTTGCCTCTGAACGCGAACTTTGCCTGTCAAATGATGGAAGCCCCACTTATCTGCGTGGATCAGTGTATAGTAGCTGCTTGGACCTTACCTTCGTTTCACGTTCGTTTTCGAGAAGAGTGCACTGGTTTTCGGATTTAGAAACGCGAGGTAGCGACCACATCCCAACTTATTTGAAGATTGCAGGTCTGACTAGCTCCAGGTCCCCCAGAGCCGTCCAGTGCACCGATTGGCCTAAATACAAAATAATCATGGAAGACTGCTGTCGTGACGGTACCTCCTGCAACCTAGAAGGCGCGATAAAGGATGCCATACACGCATTCGCCTTTGAAGAGTTCTGCCCGCACCAATTTCGACATCGAATTCGAGAAACTTCGAGCAATTCGCCGTCGTGCGGAACGAAGATATAGACGCACGAAGTCCATTCATGACTTGAGATTGGCTAGACGAACACAAAAGAAAATACAGCGTCACATGAACAAGCTGGCTTCCCGACAATGGGTATCCTTTTGCGAGTCCCTGGATCCGCGAAAACCTTTATCGCTTATATGGAAGACTGTTCGTGGCCTTCGCACAACCTTTGGTCAGCGCCACCCGTTTAAATCTCTGGCACTACATCTACAATGTACGGAGATTGACGTCGCTGAATCCTTCTGCAGAAAGATTGCCGGCGAGGCAAATTCCGATGGAACGGGAACGGGGACGCTCGACCACCCACTGTTCTCACGCGATCCCCGCATGGAGTGCCCGTTTTCTATGGAAGAACTAGAAGCTGCGCTGGCTTTGTGCAGGCGTTCTTCAGCGCCAGGACCTGACGACATTGCGTACCGTGCCCTGTGTAACCTAGGAGACCAAGCTCGGAAGGCACTCTTGCTCCTATACAACGACTCCTGGCAGACGGGTACGGTTCCGCAGGAATGGAAGTCAAGTCGCCTCATTCCACTTCTCAAAGCTGGCAAGTCGCCTTTGGACATTTCCTCATACCGTCCGATCGCACTTGCCAGTTGTGTCGGAAAAACAATGGCAAGAAGGATTTTAACACGTCTGGAATGGTACTTAGAGTACTATGAAATCTACCCAGACGCTATGACCGGATTCAGGCGTGGCCGTTCGTCAACAGACAACGTTGTTGACTTGGTAACATTTGCGCAACACCAGAAGGCCTGTAAACGACTACCGGCTGCTCTGTTTCTAGACGTTAAAGGGACTTACGATAATGTCACCCGTGAACCCATCCTCGGCGCGTTACAAGCAGTAGGACTTGGTGGTAAAATATATATGTGGGTGTGCAGCTACTTACAGAGAAGATCATTCTACGTGCACACTGAAAATGGCCCGACATCCGAGCATTACGGTAGCCGAGGAGTGCCTCAAGGCGGAGTGCTTAGCCCGACGCTTTTCAATCTAACCCTCATTGGATTAGTTGACAACCTGCCAAGCACCGTACGACTTTCTATCTATGCGGACGACATCTGCATTTAGGCATCAGGTGTAACACGACTTCAGCTTCGCGCTCGGCTTCAGAAGGCAGCCTCAATGACATCTTGCTACCTTCGTCAACAAGGACTTGAAATTTCATGTGGAAAGTGCGCAATGGTGGCATTCACCAGGTAGCCAATGTCTGCTTACGGAATATCAATTAACAGACAACTTATACCATACAGCAGAAGTCACAGGTTCCTGGGAGTCGTAATTGACAGAGACCTGTCTTGGAATCCGCACGTGAATTACGTGAAAAAGCGGCTGTCTGCTATCTGTCACCTGTTCAGGTTCCTTGCAGGAAAAAGTTGGGGAGTATCCATACACGGTATGTTACAGCTGTACATGGTGTTGTTCGTTGGGTTCCTGCGGTACAGCCTGCCTGCAATATCCAACACCTGCAAGGCTAACCTCCGTACGATTCAAAGCGTTCAAGCCCAAGCCCTTAAGATATGTCTTGGCCTACCACGCAGTGCGTCAACGGCTGAAACCATTGCCATTGCCCAGGATTACCCAATCACGACGCACATTACCGTTGAGACAATGCGTACGCATCTCAGACACTATGCTAGGACCCCTTCCCACCACCTGGCGAGCCTCACTGCTGAAAGGACCTGCTCGACATTTAGCGCTACTGTCAGTGCACATCGTGCATCGTTTACTTCAGGGTACGCACCTGCGGCCAAGCCAGTGCTTCCTCCGTGGTGTTTGAGCCGTCCACAAGTACATATAACGATTCCAGGACTACAGAAGAAGTCAGAAGAAGCTCTAAAACAACTGAGCTTACTCCTCTTGCCTGAAAAGTACAGCAACCACGTGCACATCTATACCGATGGATCGACTACGTCGTCAGTTCTGGTGGTGCGGTGGTTATACCAACGCGAGGAATGACACTGCGGTTCAAGACATCGCATGTCACGACCTCAACGGCGGCAGAACTAACGGCTCTACGTCGTGCACTAGAATTCATTGATTCTGAAGGACCTACAAAATGGGCTGTGTTTTCAGACTCAAAACCGGCATTACAGTGCATGCAGTCAGTTCTCCGACGCGGCTGTCATGAACAGTTGACATACGAAACCGTGAAACTTCACCATCACGTCCAACAAAAAGGCCACGAGGTTGTATTTCAATGGGTACCTGGTCATTGTGGAATCAGTGGCAATGATTCCGCAGACAACGCTGCTCGCACATCACACCAAGAGGAGCTCAGTGTTTCGAGGACAGACGCCGCAAGGCAGCTTCGACACCTGGCACGCAGTCTCTCACTGACCGAGTGGAACTCGCCAAACTTAGACTTACACGACTGCATCAATTAAACCCCTCACGGCAACTCCGACCTCCATTCGGACTTCCTCGATGTGAAGCTTCGCTTCTCTGTCGCCTTTGGTTAGGAGTTGCCTTCACAAATGCATACTTTACATTAATCGGAGTGACCGACAGTGCAGCATGCGAGGTCTGCGGCACCAACGAAACTATTGACCACCTGCTGTGCCACTGTCCACGATATGCCCAAGAAAGACAAGAACTTGCTAACGCGCTAAAAAAACTGGACAATCGGACGCTTTCCGTGCAGGTGCTGCTGGAACACCGCCCCCATCGCTCGTCGGCCCATAAAGCGGTGAAGGCACTTTTGTGCTTCATGAGGACGACGGGCTAGTGTGAACGTCTGTGACTATATATATTAGTGCACTAACATACGCGTCAGCGAACTAACCGCTCATTTCCCTTCTTTCCTTCCCTCCTCTCTCTCCATGTCATCTTTCTGTTCCCTCTTCCCATTTACCCGGTGTAGGGTAGCCAACCGGACGTTATTCTGGTTAACCTCCCTGCCTTCTGCCTTTCTGGTTAACCTCCCTGCCTTCTGCCTTTAATTTCCACTGTGAACACTATACACACACATACAATATATTTAAATATATACACAGGAATAAGTTTGTTACATTTTTTAAAGAGAAGGATTTAGCCAAGTAACAATTATTTCTAATTGTAAGGATAGGTTATGCCTGGAGAATGAATACGTTGCTCTATGTTCACCTCCAATTACCCCTGCCTTGCGCTAGCGTATTCCTACTTGCGCCTGCAAGTTGGAATACGCTTGGAATACAGGGATAATTTGAGATCGCAGGGAGAGGCCTTCGTCCTGCAGTGGACATAAAATATAGGCTGATGATGATGATGATGATGATGTTCACTTCTCACCCGCCGCGCTGGCTCAGTCAGCTAAGGCGTTGCGCTGCTGAACACGAGATCGCGGGATTGAATCCCGGCCGCGGCAGCCGTATTTCGATGGAGACAAAATGCAAAAACGCCCGTGTGCTTGCGTTTTACTGCACGTTAAACAACCCCAGGTGATCAAAATTATCCGGAGCCCTCCACTACGGCGTGTCTCATAATGAGAACTGGTTTTGGCACGTAAAACCCCCAAAGAAGAAGAATGTTCACCTCTCTTCAAATTGTTTTGAGTGCTTTTTTTACCCTGAAAAAGAAAAACCTGCAGTCTTCAGTGGCCCCTTCAGCAGAGTCTTTTATCAGTGGCGTGTGAAATGCACATGAATGTTGTGTGTCTGAGTATTGCTACTGTTTCCAGTAGGCAATGCTAATGACTCACGAAAAAAAAACCCAACCAAAACTGTTCTAATAATTTACAACATTTATTAGGGATGGAAACATCCCCACATGCCTGCAGCGGTCATAAATAAAAATAATTTACTCAGTAACCGAAGTGAGGCTAAGCCGGATTCACTCGCATTTAGAATCAATAGCCGCTATGCGCAGCAGCGCTTATACTCGCACTAAACGTAAAAAGAAGAAAAAAAGAAAGAGGCGCAGTGTCGCCCGAACGGCGAAGCATCGATTGCAATAGAAAATTAGTAACAGCTATATGAAGTAAGGATAGTACTTTTATCGGCCGTATAAACTTGCAAACATTTGCTTACTAACTGAATTATCAAGCATGTTGTCAGCGCGCCCAAGCAAACATGAACACAGCACACTCGATGACATCTGACACTAACCGTCAAATTGCTGGCGTATGAAACTGCGGCACCAGCAGCAGCAAGCAGTGATCTTCGTACTGTCTATCGCTTCAACGAAACTGAGCGGCAAAAACACAGCGCGTACAAAGGTATTAGCCGTCTGCGGATCGCTTTCAAGATACCGCGCGCAGATTACCGCCAAAATAAAGCGCGCGACCCGCGTATGTAGTACTCCCCAGGCGCACGGACAGCCGCAGTCACCACAAACTAGCAGATACGCGCCGCGCTTGTCCCCCCTCCCCCCCCTCCCCCCCCCCTCCTCCTCCCCCCTTTTTGGAAGCGCACGCTTTATCGATAAAGTGACCGCGCGTTCAAGACTTGTACTCTGCGCATGCGCCGCTACCTTCTCCTCTGAGCCTTGCAAGAACCCTAAGCTTAGCGCGCTGCCGCTGCGCCGTCTATAGTGATGTCTTGTGAGCATTAGCAGGAGGCACCTTCATGTCTGAGCAGGTGGAGAATCCGAGATAGGAGAACCAAGCGAAGCGCCATTGTGTCCGTTGTGGTTTTCATGCGCACAACTTTGGAAATGTAGAGGACTTTAAAAAGCTCGCTGGTTTTTCAACGAGGTAGTACCATCGTGTCCAGGCCCTTTGGTTGCGCCTCACTCGTCTCACTTGTGAAATTAAGCGAGTGCCTGCCCATGCAGACAAGTTGACAACTGACGTCTGCGACCTGATCGGTCCGAACAGGTGAGTGAAGTCTTCCATTATTAACGCATACCCTTCGAATACTCGACGTCTTTAGTAGAGGTTCACTGTCGCAGTAAGCGTCGACAGCACGAAAGCAATGTGAAGTGCATCGTCATGATATTTTGACTTGCGTTAACTATAATACTATACGCGCGCGATCGTACATGGTTCTTTATGGCAGCCTTGCGCATCTGGCGGTGTCAAAGTCGGCTACCACGTCAGCAGGAGGCTGATGGACCTCTTATATTATGATAAAAAAAAAATCGGGCCCCTCGGTACCCTTTCTTCTGGTTCATTACATAACGAGGGCTCGAATCCGGCAACATTGATGCCTTCAGCTTGCAATTGTGAGTTTATTGACCAGTTGCCTTCAGCCAACTGGTCACTCGTGACGCCTGCGGCAGAAAGGATGTTGCACATCCGCAGCCAAGGTTTGTGAGGGGTGGCGCTGCCTAACACTCCCAGGGTTAGTTCTACTGGTAAAACATAAATACCCCAGAAAGTGGATGGGAAAACGGCGCCGCGGTAGCTCAATGGTGAGAGCATCGTACGCGTAATGCGAAGACGTGGGATCGTTTTCCACCTGCGGACAGTTGTTTTTCCATCCATTTTCATTTACATTAATTTATAATTTTCTTCAATTCACTTAGTAAGTACAAATAATTTCTCCTATGTTGTCCTTGGTGTGTTTGTTTGTTGGCTTCCTATGATACAAGTACCTTGGAGTTATTCATAATAGTTATCTAAACTGGCGGCCACATATGAAATATATTGCGACAAAAGGAGCTCGGGCAGTGGTCATATTGCGCAAGTTGAGCAATCGAAGGTCAGATATGGGAAGAAGATCACTTTTAATGGTATACAAAGTGTACGTTCGTACGGTATTACAATATGGTTGTGTTTTATTCTCAGGTCTTTTATTCTCACCCATTTTATGCCAATTTCATCTTGTGACCGTTCAGACTTTGTTAAGACTATGTGAATCACCATTACGCCATCCTCAAATGATTTTCATCTCTGATCGAGAATGATTTTTTTCCCGCTCGTTGGCCCAGGTTTTATAGCTTGCCCACAGATTTTTTTTTGTGCAAGCATTACTTCAGCCACAAAATGTGCAAATTCACTATGTGCTTCCTAATAAGTAGTATGCATTCAAGTTCCCCAGAAATTAGGCTTGAAACCATCTTCCCAAACCGCGCGAAACTACTACCTTACGGCATCTTAAACGGTATGGTACAAGACCATCTAAGCACTCTAGCAACTAACATTATAATTGCGACAGATGCATCACAGTGCGATGAAACGACTGGCATGGAAATATATTGTCCTGTATTCGACTGGTCTTTTTCTTTAAGGTTGCCTGATTTTGTGCCTATTTTCTAGCTAGGGTTATTGCAGTGTTTCTAGCTTTACGTAAATTAGACCAAACGACTACAACAGCTGCTATTCTTACTGACCCAATATCTGTATGCCCTTCCCTTACCTGTACGAGTGATTCGCCCATGCTAAAACTCTTTCACTTGCTAGTTCCTGCCATTCTGCAATGCGTTCATTTGATTTTCGTACCTGGTCGTAAAGGTTTTTTTTTAATGAAACTGCCGATTCACTGGCAAAGACATCACTTTTCGGTCCAGTTCTTCCTGTTCTACCAGTGACAGCGCACATCACGGCGGATAGAATTCGGATGCGATCAAATATGAAAGCCTTAATAAACGATGTTCTGACTGCTTCTCCAGGGTATAAGCACCTTGCATTTATTTCCCTGGACGTGTGAATGCTGTAACACAAAGATGCTTGAGGTCTCTCTCACAAAAATACGTTCTCACATTCCCTCCTTCAATTTCTACTTCCACAGGCCGGATTTGGCTCGCTCCACTCTGTTCATTTTGTAATAAGGAAGATAGATTACCTCACTTCCTTTTATCTTGTCGCCGCTTTGCTGTGGCAAGAAAAATAATATTGGATATACCTTTTCGATGACTGGGCCTGGACTTTAAAGAACCTGTTACTCTTTGGTTTCCGGCGTCGACTTTTTGATTGAGCCATAGGGACGCTTGCTCCACTGTCCAAATTTTCTAACAAAATCCAACTTAATGCACTACTTAATTCTATCTTTTCCTTTTCGTCTGCCGTCCCATTTAGAAACAGGCGGCAAGCGAGCCACTCGAGCCAGTGGGGCCCATGGAGTAGGGCCCCCAAAGATAATGTCTTCATTTATTTATATTCAATAAAGTTTGTACTCACTCATTCACCACTTTTTGAGTATTTTAAATTAAATAGTATTCATTCGGTCTGACTTCACTGACTTTCTATTAGCAGATAATTCTACGTTAGACAGCGCTACGTCCATTGATATTTGAAAATTTTTGCTTTATTTGAAATTGCAATATTCCCTCAATTTCTTGGCCAATACCCAGAATGGGGTATTGGCCAAGAACGTGATACATATGTGACAGAAACGAACAGCATCGGGTGGCTGTACTGCCGGGCCGAAGGTCGAATTCCGGCCCCGGGCGCGTTTTTCCATTCTATTGTGTGCGGTGGAATCTACTCCACGATAACCCGACCAGTCGCCGATAGACCGCCCGAGAGAACGACCGACCGACCGACCGACCCACCGACCAAAGCCAACCAATGGGACAGTAGGCCAATGAAGCTTCACCTTAGAAGATAACTTTGCCTCACACGCCGAAAAATTCACGGTTGCTACCAAGCTTGTCATAGACCTAAATGCGAGTCATACCTCGTGGGGACGTCGGTAAGACACTCGTATTCAGTTTCGACGCATTCGTCGGAGCCAGGCATGTAGTATTTCCCATTGATGCATTCGCACTTGTTCCCGGGGCCATAGCACTTCCTCTCGCCTGGCGGACAGCTGCATTTAGCGCAAGTTCTGTGGGAAGAAAATGCGGGAATGGTTGAAGAAACGGGGAGCAGATTATTTCAGGTAAAATAAAATTTGCACTATGTGAGATTTTCAACCAGATTACTGCATATTTGTCGATACCGTGCTGTTGTGGCAAATGTACTGACTTCAAAACCAAGCGTTGGACCAACTTGAGTCACTGGGTGTGTTCCACTCTGTATGTGGGGCTTTTCAACGAATCTCTTTGATGCCAACGAGGTTATGCGACACTGAGTATTTGTTGCTCTCAATGAGAGAGAGAAAAAAAAACTGATATCGACCGTGCTGGGGCAAATCGAACATATGAAATATAGAATCGGGCAAACTTGTCCAAATGCATATTTACACAGTCCCTACGGGCGGATTTCTAGGCAGCGCCACCTAGATGACGCGGCGTGTTCGGTGGGCAGCCCAAGAGAGGAACTAGACCGCACACCATACCTCATCCACGACGCGTTTCGGCGGTGGCAATACTGTGTGTCGCGACATTATTTATTGCTAATCGCATTAAGGGCGACATTATTGGTTACATGAGTTCTGCCTTAATATTTTCATCATTGGCATAGTCATCACGATAAGCATCAGGGGGTGCTAGATTATCGGAAAAGACATCAAAATAGGATATATCTAGGAAAGTACATATTTCGTGTTCATTATTTTTTTGTAGCAAAGAAACAAAGCCCGCGAAATAGGATAAACACACTGCCACTATGCGGCTGTGTGCATGGCAGAACAGTGCCATCAAACCAATTTTGCTCGGAAGGTGCCATTCAATCTATCAATCAATCAGTCATCTGTTACAGGGTCAAGCGGTGTCAATCACAGCAAGCGTGTTCTTTCAACGACGCGCGATAACATCCCATCGACGATTGCGGTGTCAAGGAAACGAGCTGTCCTGGGCGGCGCGCCTCAGGAGAACACCTTTGTTTCCCTCACAGATTGTTCGACAGCGCCGCTATCCCGTGGTCGCGAGCGCATTGTCAATTGATATATTTTTTTAAAACTCGCGTGCTTTCGCTGTTCGGCAGAAAAAAATAATGAGAAATCTCACTCGAAAAATCTAACTTTGACCTCTCTTGGGATTATCTATGACGAATAGAAGTATAGACTATTGGAACAACAATTTAAATGGTACTTAAGTGCTTTTAGGTAACTAATGGCGCAGGAAAGAAGATACTGTCAGTTTCTCAACGCGGCTCCAAACAATTTGCACTTGATCTTATACTGTAGGATAATAGTTTTTTTCTTCAAATATTATTGAACGATAGTTGGGACAACCTGCATATATTCACCACGGCGGTGCGACCTTCACCGACGACCCTTGATCTCCGAGAGAATCCGTAGTGAAAACGAGGAGGGTTAGCAAGTCTTGCCACTCGTTTTTAGGCCTGTTTCTACATCTCTCTCATTTTTCTATTGTGCTGTATACAATAGTCGTGGCGCTCTGTTTAAGCATAGATTTAGCACCTCGATCGCGAAGATTATGTACATAGGTAGCTCTCTATTGAATTGATCCCAATAAATATACTGTTATGTTTTATTTCGCCCGGTCTGTCACGTGATCAGTGACGCTCCAAGAATAATTTTGAACAGAGTGCCTGCATTGGAAGCTAACACCACTTATCCTTATGGACTATGTGTGTCTCTAAGTTGTGGCCTTGTTCGTAGGCCGATATCGCAGGTTGTGCAGCCTAAAAAGCATGGGTAGATTCCGCAGGCAGTGCAGTGTGAATTCCGACGCTCCTTCTTCTCCGCTCACACCAGGGGTCACGTGATAGAATCTTGTGGGCAGTGACTCCGCCTTCAGTAGGTCGAGGAGCGCGAGATAGCGCTCGCGTCATCAAAATTTTAGTACATCGGGTGGATGGTATAGAAGGACACCAGTGGTCGCTAATCGGCTTTGCATCGACTCGCCTCGCCCGATGGAATTTCTGACCGAAGCGGACTCTGAAGAGCGGAAGAAGACCTCTGCAGAATGTGCCAGATGACAGATATGCATTCGATCACATAAGTTGGAAGATATTTCAACAACTCTATTACGACCATCTAACGTTGTAGGTTGAGCGGTACTCTTACATTCAATGAGTGAATCAATCAATCAACCAATCAAACAAACAATCAATCATTTATTCCAACATTATAGGAGACGTACAGTCAGTCACGACAGTGATGGTGCGGCTGGAGAGCAAGCGTCTATTAAAGCTTGACAAAGTATTTCACCCGTTTCACAAAGCAACAGCAGCTATGCTTGAAAAAAAGAAGACAGCAATATTATATAATTTGAAACTTCGTAGTAAATTAGTGGGTGTATTTTACACGCAGGTGTAATATAAACGCATGTTATAATATATAGTCCAAAACATGTAGCGGATCACTTGGTGAGCGTAATTTGTGCGTGCGTAAGGGCTTTTTCAAATCTGTATACCGCCAGTACTGTAAGATTGGGCATGTTTTAAATATGCTAAATCTCTCAGGAAGGAATATTTTTCCGATCAGTGCGTTATCGTTTCAATACAAGCGGGCTGCATATGTCACAGATTTGTTGTAAGTTCTTCGTACGAAGCGAAATGCGGCTCCAGAGCAACAGTCCGCTAAAATTCCGCACGAAGTTTGTATGTTCTCGACCGTCATCAGCGTACTTGTAAGTTCACTGCAGGGCGAAGGCCTCTGCCAGCGATCTATAACTACCCCTAACCTGTGCTAGCTTATTTCAAGTTATGCCAGCAAATTTCCTGATTTTTATTATCCCACCTAATTTTCCGCCGTCCCCCGACTGCGCTTCCTTTACCCCAGCATCCACACTGTAGTTCTAATTAACACCGAATATCTGCCCTTTAAATTACGCGGCATGCCCAGCTCCTATTTTTCCTCTTAATTTCAAATAACACTACACGCGTTTGCTGTCTGATTCACAGTGCTCTCTTCCTCTCTCTTTTGAGTTAGGCATAACATTTCTCGTTCCATCGCTTGTTTGACTGGTTCTTAACTTATTCTCACACTTCATTGTTAACCTCAAAATTTCAGCCCCATATAATAGTACTGAAAAGAATGGAATGATTGTACGCTTTTCTTTTCAACGACAGCGGTGAGCTCCCGGTCACGATTTAATAATGGCGGCCGTATGCACTCCGATCCATTTTCATTCTAATGTAAATTTCCGTCGCATGATCAGGGTTCCCTATGAGTAATTGACCAATATAAGCTTACTTCTTTACATACTCTAGGGCCTGACTGCCGATCATGGATTTTTGTTTGTTTGACAGGTTATTCAACATTACCTATGTTAACCTACTCTCACACTTTCTCGATTAAGGTCCTCAATCAATTGTTGGAATGTGTCTCCAGCGTTTCTGAACAGGGAAATATCATCGGCAAGCTGAAGGTTGTTGACATATTCGCCGTTGATCATCGCCCTCGAGCCTCCGAAGTCTAATAGCTTGAATACTTCTAAGGATTCAATTGGTATAACTGGAGAGATTGTGTCTCGTGGCCTGACCATTTCCTCTATAAGTATTTGCACACCATTTCTAGCGGTTAATTAAAACATGTGAAGCCACAGCTATCACTGAGTCAGAGTAGAAGCCTCAGAAGTTGCGGATACTTGTGCTGTCTGACGGCAAATATGGAAGTTACACATCAATGAAATAACTATTCAGTTGTCAGGCGTATGCCGCAAGCATCCCGACCTTTATGTGAAGTTCGTTCAGTCCTTCAATACGATCTCTACGATAAGCCCTTACAGCGCTAATTACATAGAAATGTTGTAGCTTTGTCCAAACGCACTGAATTAAGTGATCGAACTGTGCGCCGCCGGGAGAGCGCACAAGGCAACATAATTCGAGCGACGTCAATGGTTATCTTGCTAATACGACGCGCTTTAGTGACCGCGCTTAGCGTCGGGCAGGCTGCACATTGTTCATTTCATGATACCGGGCCTCTGTGACCGGCTTTAGCGCGCCGTCATGTTGGCTTGACTACTGCGCAGCAGGCGTGGAGCACCGTAAGACTGTTGCGGCTAGACGAAAATTCTTGCGCGGGATTCACAAACGCTATGAAGGGTTTCTTAGGTCACAGTAATTGAGAGGAGCGAATTATGGAAATAACATCGCAGAAAGGTACTAAAATACGTGAGTGAAGTCGTTCCGCCCAAGATTGATGTTAGTCTCGGGGTTTAGAATAGGCATCTCCAGCCAATCATACGAAGGCGGTGGCTGTCGCACATTTTTTCCCGTTTGCTTTTACCGTTGGCTGTTGCCTGTACTGGACTTGTGCGTGCAAAACAAAAACGTAATGGTGTCCTCATGAGTGTTATGCTGGGCTGGTTTTCTCCAAAAACGAAGCGTCTGCAGTTATACGTCTCACTGTGGTTATAAACATAAGCGTGTTAGTGCGTGCGTGCGTGCGTGCGTACGTACGTACGTGCGTGCGAGTTTGGACGCATGCGACAATTATTCGCTTCGCTCCTGAGATGCATTTTATTTCACATCAGCACAATGGTGGTACGTCATTTTATACGCCATTTCTTTTCTTTTATTTCATCGTATTGACGTCCCGCGTCATATCATCGAGAGGATTGCCATCCTTCAAACACATACGTTCCCAACGTAGGCCACATAATAAGCAACACCGTGGGCACAGACACTACGTGACTTCAACTTTGTGCTGAATTAACGATATTGTCTACATTAGAGAAAGCTGACGCTAACAGCACTGGAGACGACTGTACATTGTGCAGCGACAAGTTTTGATAACTATAGAAACTATATTAGGCGTTTTTTCATTGTTTCATCTTGCACGGAGAATTATAGCCTCAAAGCGTGGAAAAACATAATCATCCGCAGCCCAATGAGCATGAAAAAGCTAAAACTAGAAAAAGATGCCTTATAATTGGGCTCCGAACTCATCAATGACAAACTTGACGGTTGTTAGGTACGGACACTGACTGAACTTATGTTTGCTAACACCCAAAAGAATGTCATGACGAGTACGAAAATTGAGGCTACTGCGCGCATACACAAGCACAGCCTATATCAGACATTAGGCAGAAGTTCGCCGCACAGCATTAATGTTACTGCCTTCCATAGCAGCGTACGCTCACTACAATTATGCACTCAAACAGCTCGATGCACTTTGAGATGAGAAATCACAGTGCGCCACAAAGATATACGCACGCGCACTCCTGGGCTATCAGTTGTGGCCTGTGTCCAATCAGCCGCAACAGCGCGTTCCAACGCTTACCAGCGTCAGCTCGAGCGGCGCAGATAGACATAATGACGTTCGTAAGAATGCCATACCGATATCGTAGAAATTTCTTTAAGTGGTCATCTGCAACGGCTGTTTGGGTTTTGTGAATCGACTTACGCTCACTATTGGCGGAAGTACTGAAGTTCGCACCTGTGCTACCCTTGCATACATGAATTTTTTAGACTACAGCGCTCGTCTTGGTAGCGGCGGGCATCGCAAGCTTGCTGATCTTACGAACACTTTTAGCTTTGTGAATACGCTTTTCTCTTCAGATTTTTCTTACGTCAAAATTTGTTCGTAAGTTCGCTCAGTCAATTCAGCACTTGGTTCACGAGAGCCCGACCAGTCGCCGACAGACAAACCGACCGACCAACCGACCGACCAACCAAAGCCAAAAAATGGGACAGTAGGCGAATAAACCTTCACCTTAGAAGATAATTTTGCCACGCAGGCCCAAAAATTCACGGTCGCTGTCAAGCTGGTCACAGACCTAAATGCGAGTCATACCTCGTGAGGACGTTGTCAAGACACTCGTACTCAGTTTCGGCGCATTCGTTGGAGCCAGGCATGTAGTATTTCCCGTCGATGCATTCGCACCTGTTGCCGTAGTAATTGCACTTCCTCTCGCCGTAAGGACAGCTGCAGTTAGCACAAGTTCTGTGGGAAGAAAATGAGGGAATGGTGGAATAAACGGAGAGCAGAATATTTCACTTAAAATATAATTCGCCTTATGTGAGATTTTCAACCACTTTACTGTATCTTTGACCATATCGCTGTTTGTTGTTATGTTTGTCGACATGTGGCCGTTTTTACACCAGATTGCGTCCCTGGCTAGTCCATGGCCTGTTCGGGAGTGCACCGTGCTGTTGTGGCAAACGAACTGCCTTCAAAACCAAGCGTTGGACCAACTTGAGTCACTGGGTGTGTGCTACTCTGTATGTGGCGCTTTTCAACGAGCCTGTTTGATGCCAACGTGGTTAACAGGTTATGCGACACTGAGTACTTGTTGCTCTTCTATGGAGAAAAAAAAAACTGATATCGACCGTGCTGGGGCAAATCAAACCTACGAAATATAGATTCAGGCAAACTTGTCCGAATGCATACTTACACAGTCCCTACGCGCGCATTTCAAGGCAGCACCGCTAGATGACGCGGCGTGTTCGGTGGGCAGCCCGAGAGAGGAACTAGACTGCACACCATATCTCATCCACGACGCGTTTCGCTGGTGGCAATACTATAGAGGCTAGAAGGGTTCTGCTAGTGTCGGGAGCGGGCGCCCTTTCCCAAAGCGCAGGAGAAATCAGTTTGGATGTTTGGCGACGTAGTTCGAAGAGGGCGCTGCGCTCCGGTGGCGGGTTACTTGCATGGAGCCGAAGGAACACAGACCTATGCGCAGACACAAGTCGTCGACAGTTTTGCGTAGCACGTGTGGCGACGGTGTTTACCGTGTTCCCGCCTTTCTTTACGTTGACACCGTAGTGCGGTGACCTGTTGCGCTGCAACGTGCTGAACTTCTGTAACGATGCCTTCAAAAAAAAGAAAAAAAAACAGAGAGAGGACGTGTTTTGTTCCCCTTTGTATGGGCGGTTACAAGTTATCTACAGAAAAGGTTTCATTGTTCCGCGCTCCATCCGACCCTGTGCGCTTGCAGGAATGGGCTAGGTGTATCAAGAGAGATGACAAAGTGCGTGAAACCTGGGTTGTGTGCTCTCGGCACTTCGACGAGCGATTCGTTCAAAGAACGTTCAAGCACGTAATTAATGGCCAGACTGTCGAGCTCGACCGCGAACGTCCGACGCTTACTGAAGACGCCATTCCAACAGTTTTTTCCGGACCCACCATGTTAATTCACGAAGCAACTGCCGAAAAAGAGAGCAGAAAAACCTGGACAACAGCGATACCCCGCCAGCAAGCGCAGAGCTCCGAATAACGACCCAGCTGAAGTCGTCGAAACACTGGCCTGCACTGTTCTTTACAAAAGCAAAGAACATGGAACGAAACACACATAAAGAAAAGCAGAAGCTCTTGAAAATGAGGCGATGCCAGTAGAACGACACTGTCTAGCGAAAATGCCCTTTTGCTTTTGTACATACATTCCTTCGTGGTGCAAAAAAAAAAAAATTCTAACGTATTCATTTTGAAAGCGCTCAGCATACAGTGTTTTTGTAGACCATAGTGTGCAATTTTGTAAAGCTGCAATAAATGCAATAAAGTATGTGCACGAGACGAACAGATTGCATTCAATTGCCTCTCCTCGAAATTGTGGGCTGCTCGGTGCTGCTTCTCCCGTAAGACTCCGTTTTATTGCAGCTGCTTGTGTATCTTTCATCACTCTGGTTAAAACAGCAGCGCAGCAGAGACGAATACAAGATACACATCACAAGCGCACCGTCTTGTTTCTGTATCTCTTAATCTCAGTTGCACGGGCGTATGAACGAGGTATGGGCCCACGCGCCCAAACCAGAGATTTATTTCATTATTCGTCGCGGTAAGCGTGCTCGCTAATTTTGGAAGGTTGTCGAGACCTCTCATTATTGCATGCCTGTCAGTGACGTGCAGTACGTGCGACATCGGTGCTCGACCGACAATCAGGCATCTATTGTGGGACTGTCCCGGTCTCGCGGCAGTAAGAGACAAGTTCTGAACGAGCGTTCCCTTGCGAAGAGTAGCGACCTGCGGAAAGCACCGGTCACTTGCGAGCGCCCGCTGCAGAGAGCGCCGGAGCTCACAAGCGCAACCCGCCAGCGAGCGCCGGCGCCATCTGTCGGAGCATAGCAAAGTATTTCACCTCGGCTCGCGCCTTCACGACACTAGGAGAACCCTTCTAGCCTCTATAGCAATACTGTGTGTCGCGACATTATTTTATTGCTAATCGCATTAAGGGCGACATCATGGTTACGTGAGTTCTGCCGGAATATTTTTATCGTTGGCATACTCATCAAGATAAGAAGCAGGGGGTGCTAGATTATCGGAAGAGACATCGAAAAAGGACATATCTAGGAAATCACACATTTCGTGTTTAATATTTTTTTCAGGAAAGAAACAAAGCCCGCGATAAAGGATAAACACAATGGTACTATACGGCTGTGTCCCATGGCAAAACAGTGCAATCAAACCAATTTTGCTCGGAAGGTGTGATTCAATCAATCAATTAATAAATCAAACTTATGTTACAGGCTTAAGCGGTGGCAATCACAGCAAGCGTGTTCTTTCAACGACGCGTCATAACGTCCCGTCGACGATTGCGGTGTCAAAAAAACGAGCGGTATTGCGCGGCGCGCCTCAGGAGAACACCTTTGTTTCCCACACAGATTGTTTGACAGTGCCTCTATCCCGTGGTCGCGAGGGCATTGTCAATTGATATTTTTTATTGCGATAGCAATTATATGGACACTCAAAAGCAGATTTCTGCCGACGGCGTCGCCGTCGCCGTAGCCGTCGCCGTCGCCGTGAGGTTCCGTATGACGTCAATGGAGATGAAATCGTCGCCGCGGGCCGAACGCTGTATGTGCGAGTGAAAGGGCGCGAGGGACGCGTGCTTTCACGGGGAGTGAACGCACGGCGGAGAACAAACGCGCGTTCTGCACTGTTCTGCGCGTTAAGGGCTGCAGAAGTAGGCGTCTCTTTCCTCCTCTACAATCACCATATATGTAGAGCAAACGTGCCTTCTTCCGACGCGCGACAGGCCGTGCGGGAAGGGGGGGAGAGGGAAGGGAGGCGACGTTTAGCTGCGGCACCCAGTGCTTATTTATATCAGAGGCTCCGGCAATAGTCACCAACGCCGCACGCATTTTGAGCGAACGCGGGCAAAACGCCGACGGCGTCGACAACAGTTCTGCGTGTTGCCGGTGCTGCTGCATGTCCAAGTTTATACAGCTGATAAAGCTGCTATCATCACTCCGTACAGCTCTCTTCAAATTTGCTATCGCAATTGATGCTTCGCCTTTCAGGTGAAACTGCGACAACTTTTTTAAAACTCGTGCGCTCTCTCTCTTGGGCAGAAAAAAATAATGAGAAATCTCACTTGAAAAATCTAACTTTGACCTCTCTTGGGATTATCTATAACGAATAGAAATATAGACTATTAGAACAACAATTTCAATGGTACTTAAGTGCTTTTAGGTAACTAATGGCGCCAGGAAAGAAGATACTGTCAGTTTCTCAACGCGGCTCCAAACAATTTGCACTTGATCTTATACTGTAGGATAATTGTTTTTTTCTAATATTATTGAACGACAGTTCGGACAACCTGTATATATTCACCACGGCGGGCGACCTTCACCGACGACCCTTGATCTCCGAGAGAATCCGTAGTGAAAACGAGGATGGTTAGCAAGTCTTGTCACTCGTTTTATTGCGATAGCAAATATATGGACACTCAAAGAGGATTTCTGCTGTCGGCGTCGCCGTTGCCATCGCCGTGAGGTTCCGTATGACGTCAACGGCGATGAAATCGTGGCCGCGCGCCGGACGTTGTATGTGCGAGTGAAAGGGCGCGAGGGACGCGCGTTTTCACGGGGAGCGAACGCACGGCGGAGAACAAACGCGCGTTCTGCGCCGGGCTCCCTGAAGGGCTGCAGAATTGGGTGTATCTTTATTCCTTTACAATCAGCATATATATATGGAGCAAACGCGACTTCTTCCGTCGCGCGAAAGGCCGTGGGGGGATGGGAAGGAGGGAGGGGAGGCGACGTTTAGCTGCGGCACCAAATACGTATGTATATAAAAATGTTGCGAGGCGAACTTTCCTGCGTTCGAAGTCTAATTTCCTAAGTGCGCACAAGAGCCATCACCCGCCAAAATGCGATTGCTGAGCTGTCGTTACGATATCCATCTGCGATCGCTGCTAGCTCAGCAGCAGAGGCAATCGGTAAGCACATTGGAGTGAACAACACAATCAAATTCTGCGTACATGCGCACGGAGGCACCTTCACTCGGAAAGCAGTGACAAGCGATGAATTGTGTCGCTGGGCATGCACGCTCTTCTTCACAATGCATCGCGGAGACTTTGCGCACGCAGATAAACTACTGCGTTTTCCCTGTGTTGCGTCACTACGTACCCTAGAATAACACACATCCATTTTTCAGCGACAGCAGTTGCTCCCGTCTCTATGGCTAGAGTGTCGTTTCAGTTGGTCAAGCGGCGGCCTTAATAGCCGCCTCACTGAAAGAACCTGCGGTGAACAGCCATGCCACAGCGCTGCGTTGCCATTCCCCTAATAGACAGGGAATGGACAGGTCATTGTCATGACTGTCTTTATGCGTCATTATTGCATCGACTTTATCAAGAATAGCACTGTAGCGCCCCTGGCGACTTGTCACCGTATGAACTCTCTCGTGTTTGCGACCCTTTTGGGTGTATCCGCGTGTAAGCTTTCGCCTCACTGTCGCCACTCGCGGCAAAAAAGTGCAAAATTTAATAATTCACTCGATGTCCGTTTGTTATCACAAATTTATAGTATTCAAAACGAAAAACCGATACTTTAAGAAATAAAATATTACTTATTTTATTTGTTGTATTTCAAAGTATTCGATTGAAGGAAAATGTAGGTGCAAGAATGTACCGCAAGTGCCCCGTTCGCATTCGACGGAGTATAGGAAGATAGTGCTCGAAAGAGGAGGCACGCCCTTGACGCGCCCGAGAAAGGCGTGGCAAGCGGCTAACGGCAAGTGTGCAGATAGACAGCGGAACAGTGACGGTATTGCTAAATTGCGATAATACGTTGATAACAATACGCGGCGCTGGCGCGTTTTGTGGCGCAGTCCTCTGTGCCTGAAGCGCACCGCGTATGTTGTGATACGCGGCTTTATCTCGACATTTCTTTTTGCCTGCTGTTTTTGCACGTTCCTTGCTATCTCCGTTCACTGACTTCCATCCAGCAAACTCGGGTAAAACTCGTGCGAACGAGAAAGTCGGTGCATCCTGCATAGCACCCCTGATCTTGCTAATACGACGTGTTTTAGTGACCGCGCTTAGCGCCGGGCAGGCTGCACATTGTTCATTTTATGATACCGGGCCTCTGTGACCGGCTTTATCGCGCCGTCATGTAGGCCTGACTACTGCGCAGCAGGCGTGGAGCACCGTAAGACTGTTGCGGCTAGACGAAAATTCTTGCGCTGGATTCACAAACGCTATGAAGGGTTTCTTAGGTCACCGTAATTGAGAGGAGCGAACTATGGAAATAACATCGCAGAAAGGTACTAAAATACGTGAGTGAAGTCGTTCCGCCCAAGATTGATGTTAGTCTGGGGTTTAGAATAGGCATCTCCAGCCAATCATACGAAGGCGGTGGCTGTCGTCTGCTGTCGCACATTTTTTCCCGTTTGCTTTTACCGTTTGCTGTTGCCTGTACTGGATTTGTGCATGCAAAACGAAAACGTAATGGTGTCTTTATGATTGTTATTCTGCGCTCGTTTTTACCAAATACGAAGTGTCTCCAGTGATACGTCTCTTTGTGGTTATAAACATAAGCGTGTGAGTCTGTGAGTGTGCGTGCGTGTGTGCGTGTTTGGACGCATGCGACAATTATTTGCTTCGTTCGTGAGATGCATTTTATTTCACATCAGCACAATGGTGGTACGTCATTTTATACGCCATTTCTTTTCTTTTATTTCATCGTATTGACGTCCCGCGTCATATAGACATGATTGCCATCCGTCGTGCGCATACGTTTACACCGTAGGCCACATAATGAGCAACACCGTGGGCACAGACACTACGTCACTTCAACTTTGTGCTGAATTAGCACTATGGTCTACAATAGAGAAAGCTGACGCTAACAGCACAGAAGATATCGCGACAAGTTTTGATAACTAGAAACGTTTAGGCGTTTTTTTCATTGTTTCATCTCGCATGGAGAATTATAGCCTCAAAGCGTGGAAAAAAATAATCATCCGCAGGCCAATGGGCATGAGAAAGCTAAAACTAGAAAAAAAATACGATAGAATTGGTTTCCGCACACATTAATGACAAACTTGACGGTTGTTAGGGACGGACACTGCCCGTATGTTTGCTAACACCCAATAGAGTGTCATGACGAGTACGGAAATTGAGGCTACTGCGCGGATACACAAACACAGCCTATCAGACAATAAGAAGTTAGCCGCATAGCATTATTACGGTGGCTAGATGGGTAGGTGTGCCGACCGGCGCCTCTGTAGCGTAGTTCACCGCTTCTCCGCGTCATGACGCAAAATTGGCGCTGCGGTGAGTTGAACGGTTCCGCAGCGCGCGTCGTCTGCTACAGGGGGCTGGCGGACTGGCGGCGAGCAAAAAAAAAAAAAAAAATAAAATAAAATAAAAAGTAAAGCCCGTATTGGAATAGTTGTATGTCGTCTGTTCGTGTCAGTTTCGAAGGTGGAGAGCTCCGCATCTCTCGTACTGTTTGTAAGTTCCTAAGCGATGTGGAATGTTCCAGGTCGGAAAAATGACCGGCGAGATTAACGGCGGCGTTGCTCCACCAATCAAGACCACCAAGGAGACCTACTGCTTCGCTCCGAACTGCAAGTCGGGCTCTAAATTTGTGACGAAGACAGCGGAATTGTTCCACTGTCTGACAGTGGAAACGTTCACCCCGATCTGCTCTGTAGCTTGCTCAGTATCGGTACGGTGGCTAGATTGTATCGGCGACGTTAATGAGCAAGCGGTACACCGAAAAGCGTACGTCCATGAGCTCCTCGACGTTGGAAATTTTCAAGCCGCACATGAGGTGCCCAGCGCCTGTGACATCGAGCACCGCTGCGCTGCTACAGGGAAAAGAAAAGTGATTCTAGGCTGATATTCTATATAGCAGGCTATGTAGCAAGGAAGTTCCTGCAAAGAACCAAGTGCTCCGATTGCTCAGGGACATTACTAAATTCAACAGAATGAGTAGGTCAGGGCTGTTGCTCCCTTCTGAAGCACTAAAAAAACTGGTAGCATCGCTCGAAGACGCCTTCAAGCTGTGCTTCAGTTTAAATGAGTTACGAAGGAACAGTGTATCGCCGACTTTGCATCCTTTCTGCAGCTGAATCCCCCGAATTTGATCGGCTGTAAGCGGCACAAGAAAGAGCTCACAAACGATGTTGTTAAGTTCTGTTCAATTATACGCGTTTACTTTCTTGTCAAGGGCAATAACATGGCGCGCGAAAGCAACAGGGAGAAGAAGAATCACCTGAAGATGAGGCGTGTGCTGTGAATAGTGTTATAATGTGGTGGACCAACGTTGCGGCATTGCTGGCGCTAGGCTATTTATGCTGGTGCGTTTGCTGACTCAAGTTACGAGAGCGTTTCTTGTATTTTAAATATATTCACGAATTTAGCCCAAGACGTATTACTCTATTTTATTACAATGAAACAGTGAACCATATGCACTTACCAACCCAATTCTTCTCGCACCAATTTAGATACCGTAACTGACGCAGCAATAAAACCAATAGCTGGATTTCTCGAAATTGAAACATTAGAACTCACTGAATATCATGTAAACACGGTTCCACATACCGTATAAAACCATTGCAGTATTGTTTTATGCATGGAAAAAATGCATTTACGTCTTTAATACAATGGGCTCGAGCGCCGCGTTTATATCAATAAATGTGACCGATTGCCAAGCTTGAAAATTTACTTCAGCATTTCATTTTTTTCTGACTAGACGACAACAACAAGTTCCTCATTCTGGCTTGACCTACACTGCTCAGAACGGTATTATAACGCGCACTTCAAAGATACAATCAGAGGCAAGCGATACTATCAGACACGCAGCACGTCTACACAGCGCAGCCGCCGTTGCGCGCCGCTGAACCGTTCTACTGTCCGCAGCGCCAATTTTGCGTCATGATGCGGAGAAGTGGTGTTACTACGCTCGGTCGGCACACCTACCCATCTAGCCACCGTAGCATTATTGTTACTGCCTTCTACAGCAGCGCACGCTAACTCCAATTCCTACATCCTCGGCTATCAGTTGTGGCCTGTGGCGAATCAGCCGCAACATTGCGTTTCAACGCTTACCAGCGTCAGCTCGAGCGGCGCACATAGACATAATGACGTTCGTAAGAACGCTATACCGCTATCGTAGAAATTTCTTCTTAAGTGGCCATCTGCAACGGCTGTTTGGGTTTTGTGAATAGACTTACGCTTACTATTGGCGGAAGTACTGAAGTTCGCACCTGTGCTACCCTTACATAGATGCATTTTTTAGACTACAGCGCTCGTCTTGGTAGCGGCGGGCATCGCAAGCTTGCTGATCTTACGAACACTTCTAGCTTTGTGAATACGCTTTTTTTCATCAGATTTTTCTTACCTCAAAATTTGTTCGTAAGTTCGCTCAGTCAATTCAGCACTTGGTTCATGAGAGCCCGACCAGTCGTCGACAGACAAACCGACCGACCAACCGACCGACCGACCAAAGCCAACCAATGGGACAGTAGGCGAATAAACCTTCACCTTAGAAGATAATTTTGCCACGCAGGCCCAAAAATTAACGGTCGCTGCCAAGCTCGTCACAGACCTAAATGCGAGTCATACCTCGTGAGGTCGTTGTTAAGACACTCGTACTCAGTTTCGGCGCATTCGTTGGAGTCAGGCATGTAGTATTTCCCGTCGATGCATTCGCACCTGTTGCCGTAGTAATTGCACTTCCTCTCGCCGTAAGGACAGCTGCAGTTAGCGCAAGTTCTGTGGGAAGAAAATGAGGGAATGGTTGAATAAACGGAGAGCAGAATATTTCAGTTAAAATATAATTCGCCTTATGTGAGATTTTCAACCACTTTACTGTATCTTTGACCATATCTCTGTTTGTTGTTATGTTCGTCGACATGTGGCCGTTTTCACACCATCTTGCGTCCCTGGCTAGTCCATGGCCTGTTCGGTAGTGCACCATGCTGTTGTGGCAAACGAACTGCCTTCAAAACCAAGCGTTGGACCAACTTGAGTCACTGGGTGTGTGCTACTCTGTATGTGGCGCTATTCAACGAGCCTGTTTGATACCAACGTGGTTAACAGGTTATGCGACACTGAGTACTTGTTGCTCTTCTATGGAGAAAAAAAAAACTGATATCGACCGTGCTGGGGCAAATCAAACCTACGATATATAGAATCAGGCAAACTTGTACGAATGCATATTTAGACAGTCCCTACGCGCGGATTTTAAAGCAGCACCGCTAGATGACGCGGCGTGTTCGGTGGGCAGCCCGAGAGAGGAACTGGACTGCACACCATACCTAATCCACGACGCGTTTCGGTGGTGGCAATACTGTGTGTCGCGACATTATTTTATTGCTAATCGCATTAAGGGCGACATGATTGGTTACATGAGTTCTGCCGGAATATTTTTATTGTTGGCATACTCATCAAGATAAGAAGCAGGGGGTGCTAGATTATCGGAAGAGACATCAAAATAGGATATATCTAGGAAAGCACACATTTAGTGTTTAAGATTTTTTTTCAGGAAAGAAACAAAGCCCGCGAAAAAGGAGAAACACAATGACACTATACGGCTGTGTCCATGGCAGAACAGTGCAATCAAACCAATTTCGCTCGGAAGGTGTCAATCAATCAATCAATCAATCAATCAATCAATCAATCATCTGTTACAGGGTTAAGCGGTGGCAATCACCGCAAGCGTGTTCTTTCAACGACGCGTTATAACGTCCCGTCGACGATTGCGGTGTCAAAGAAACGAGCGGTATTGCGCGGTGCGCCTCCGGAGAACACCTTTGTTTCCTACACAGATTGTTTGACAGTGCCGCTATCCCGTGGTCGCGAGGGCATGGTCAATTGATATTTTTGAAAACTCGTGCGCTCTCTCTCTCTTGGGCAGAAACAAATAATGAGAAATCTCACTTGAAAAACTTAATTTTGACCTCACTTGGGATTATCTATAACGAATATAAATGTAGACTAATAAAACAACAATTTATATGGTACTTGAGTGCTTTTAGGTAACTAATGGCACCAGGAATGAAGATACTGTCAGTTTCTCAACTCGGCTCCAAACAATTTGCAACTGCCGCTTCACTGCCAAAGACATCACGTTTCGGTCCAGTTCTTTCGGTTCTACCAGTGACGGCCCGCATCACGGCGGCTAGATTTCGGAGGCGATCAAATATGAAAGCGTTATCAAACCCAGTTCTGACTTCTTTCCCAGATTTTAAGCAGCTGGCATTTACCTGGCCTAGTGAATCATGTAACACATCAGGTCTCTCCCACATAATTACGTTGCCGCATTCCCTCCTTAATTACTACTTACACAAGTCGGGTTTGGTTCCCTCCCCTCTCTGTTCATTTTGCAGTAAGGAAGATACGTTGCATCACTTCCTTCTAGCTCGTCGCCGCCCTACTGCGGCAGACAGACAGACAGACAGACAGAAGACAGACAGACAGACAGACAGACAGACAGACAGACAGACAGACAGACAGACAGACAGACAGACAGACAGACAGACAGACAGACAGACAGACAGACAGACAGACAGACAGACAGACAGACAGACAGACAGACAGACAGACAGACAGACAGACAGACAGACAGACAGACAGACAGACAGACAGACAGACAGACAGACAGACAGACAGACAGACAGACAGACAGACAGACAGACAGACAGACAGACAGACAGACAGACAGACAGACAGACAGACAGACAGACAGACAGACAGACAGACAGACAGACAGACAGACAGACAGACAGACAGACGACAGACAGACAGACAGACAGGACAGACAGACAGACAGACAGGACAGACAGACAGACAGACAGACAGACAGACAGACAGACAGACAGACAGACAGACAGACAGACAGACAGACAGACAGACAGACAGACAGACAGACAGACAGACAGACAGACAGACAGACAGACAGACAGACAGACAGACAGAAGACAGACAGACAGACAGACAGACAGACAGACAGACAGACAGACAGACAGACAGACAGACAGACAGACAGACAGACAGACAGACAGACAGACAGACAGACAGACAGACAGACAGACAGACAGACAGACAGACAGACAGACAGACAGACAGACAGACAGACAGACAGACAGACAGACAGACAATGAACTTTTATTGAGGTCCTAAGGGACTAGCCGGCGGAGACCTGCTGGGGCCCCCGGCTCGCCGCTGGCTGCTCCCATGTCGGAATCGGGAGGCCAAGCCTCTCCGCTCTTTCACGGGCCCTCTGGACGGCCATGGACTGGAGCTTGAGTTCCGTACTTGAGATGGCCTCGTCCCAGTCCTGTTCGCTGGTGAGTGACGTATCCCGTAACGCAGGACACTGCCAGAGCATATGTGCTAGAGTGCTAAACTCCTCCCCACAATTCGGGCACTGTGGGTCAATTTCTGTATTAATCCTGCTTAGGAAACCTCGCGAGGGATATGACCTCGTCTGAAGCATCCTAAGCGTGATCGATTGAGCTCTGCATAAATTTGGGTGTGGAGGCGGGAAGCGCCTTCGTTCCTCTTTATAGTGGGAGACGATTTCATGAAATGTTGATAAGGGGTCGCTGTGGCCGAGCTCCTCCGGATCCAATGAAGCCTCACCACCGTCGCGGCGCTTGAATTCTCGCGCACGGCGGTGAGCAATCTCATTGGGGTTCGGACGGCCCGGCAGCACGTTGTCACCCATGTGAGTGGGGAACCACGTAATGCAATGCACGGGGTCAGAATAAGTCCTTGACTTGCTCTTCAGAAGCGCCTCCGCATGTCTCGCAACCATTCCCGAAGCGAAAGCCCCGACGGCCGCGCGTGAGTCAGTGCAGATATACGGCCTTTTAAAATCCTGCATCGCCAGCGCTACCGCCACCTGCTCTGCCACGTCGGCCGTGACAGCGCCTACCGAGGCCGCAGATAGGAGCTCGCCCTTCTCGCTGACCGCCGTGACCGCGAATTTACCGGAGCACCCATATTGAGCTGCGTCCACGAAGGTTTCCAGGCCGACCGTTGTCTTTAAAATCGTCCTGGCACGAGCTGCTCGCCTGCCCGCATTATGCTGTGGATGAACGTTTTTAGGGAAGGGACCAACGACGTAGGTCCCTCTGGAGCTCTCGTCCAGCTGAACCGCCGCACTGTGACTGTAACGCGGCCGCAAGCCCGCCGCATCCAAGAGACGCCTACCCGCGCTGGAGCCCGAAAGCCTCGTGATCTGCGCCGCTTGTTGCGCCTCTATTAGTTCGAGGGTGGTGTTATGAACGCCGAGCTGCATTAGCCTGTCCGTGCTCGCCGTGACCGGAATACCCAGTACCTGCTTGCCGCTTTTCCGCATCAACGTATCAAGCTTGTCCCTTTCAGTCTTAGTCCACTGCAGGGCCGAAACCACATAGTTGATGTGGCTCATAAGAAAAGCGTGATACGCCCTAAGTAGGTTGTCCTCGCCTAGGCCCCCCTTCTTAGTGGAGACTCTCATGATTAATCTGATGATATTCTCGGTTTTGGCGGTCAGATGCGCAATGGTTTTGGCATTACAGCCCCTGGCATCGAGCAACAATCCTAGAAGTCTGGTCGAATTCACCCTGGGGATCTTCTGGCCGTCCCGCGTGTACACATCTATGGGGATCTGCACGAGCGGCACGAGCCCCCGAACCCCCTGCCTTGCCGGTCTGTATAACATGAGCTCTGACTTGGTTGGGAGAGTCGGAGACCCGTGCCCTCCAGAAAGGACTCGGTCACATCCAAGGCCTCCTGGAGCGCCTGTTCCACAGCCGCCTCCGAGCCTCTCGGGCACCAGATCGTAATGTCATCGGCGTACAGCGCGTGTCCCACATTTGACACGGTGGCCAGCCGCTTCGAGAGCCCGTGCATTGCAATGTTAAACAGGAGGGGCGAGATCACCGCCCCTTGTGGTGTGCCTCTGTTTCCTAGCGCGAATGGTTCTGATTTGGTCTGCCCCACTTTGACGACCGCCGTCCTGCCCCTCAGGAAGGACTCCACAAACGCGAAAAATCTACCGCCGAAATTCAATGCCGAAATCTCATTTAAGATGAAGTCGTGCGACACGGTGTCGAAGGCTTTGGTCAAATGTAGTGCGAGAATTCCCCTGACGTCTCTAGTCCTCTTGTCAATAACCTGTCTTTTAAGCAGTAGCATGACGTCTTGCGTAGAAAGTGATGGTCTAAATCCTACTATATTGTACGGGAAAAAACCCTCGCGCTCTATGTGTTTTGAGATCCTGTTGTGTATAACGTGCTCGGCAACTTTACCTAAACATGACGTGAGTGAAATGGGCCGGAGGTCGTCCAGGCTTGGGGGCTTTCCAGGCTTAGGAATCAGTACCACTGTCGCCTGCTTCCACGAGTCCGGAACATTACCTTCCTCATACCTTGTTGATTTACTTCGCAATGGTGCTAATGGACCGGTCGTCTAGGTTCCTCAAGACCCGGTTGGTTATGCCATCCGGCCCAGGGGCCGACCTGCCATTGAGATTGTGGAGGACCTCCCTGATATCTGCCTCCAAAAACGGATCATCGAGCATGGTGCGTCCTTCCCCATGTATTGAGGGCATTCCTGTAATTCCTCCTTCCCTATCGGAAGATACTTCCGTGCCAGATCTCAGAGAAGGGACGCATCAGAATGACCCCCCTCTTTTTGCTTATGCACTAGCCTATCTACGGCGAGCCTCTGGTTACCCTTGGTCTGTTTATCATCGAGCAGGTGCTTAAGTAGGTTCCATTTTCCTCCCGTGCACATTCGCCCGTCTGCTCCGGAGCAGGCTTCGTTCCATTGTTGTCTGTTGAGCTCCAGACAGTGTGCCTCTATGCTGCGATTAAGCTCCGCGATCTTCTTTCTCAGCCTGCGGTTTAGCCTTTGCGTTTTCCACCTCTCCAGCACAGACCTCTTGGCCTCCAGGAGATGCGCCAAGCGCGCGTCCATCCTGGGGGTCTCGAGGTTCGTGGATATTTCCTTGGTGGCCCTTTCAACGTCTCTCTTGACCTGCGCGAGTAGATCTTCCAGTGCACTGTACTCCGACTCATCCTCGTCCCGTATCTTTCTGAAGAGATCCCAATCAACGTACTTTGATATCCTAAGTGGGGCCGCTCTGATCCTGATTGATAACGCTACAATGTGATGGTCGCTCCCTAGATTTTCCTGCAAGTTAGTCCAGGCTGCGTTAATGTTTCTAACAAAGGCGAAATCTGGCATCGTGTCCCTCGAGACCGAGGTGCCTATCCTCGTCAGAAAGCGGGGGTCCGCCACTAGGGTCAACGCGCAGTCTTCTGCTGTGCTGACTAAGTTCACTCCCTTCGCCGTTTGTCTGTCATACCCCCAGGCCATGTGGGGGGCATTGAAGTCTCCTGCCACTATCAGAGGGCTGTCACCCGCTATGCGACTGCTCTGCCTAGAAGTCCGCGAAAACTTTGCCTCTGATCTGTCGGAGGGCTGTACACATTGAGGACGAATATGCTGTGTTTGATCCTGCCACTAGGGATTATCTCAACCAGCTGCGCCTCCAATCTAGTGCTGGCATCAGCTCTGCCTATTGTGATCTCGTGCTCCTGGAAGGAAATTGCCTTCTTAACCATCGTAATTACCCCTCTCCTATGGTCTCCTCTCGTCGAGACAACGCGGTAAACCGAGAAGGTCGCCTCCTCACAAAGGGTCTCCTGTAGGAGCAGGACGTGCGGTTTGTCCGCTTGTGCTTTCACAAACTGCTGTAGCGCGGCCTTTCGCCTCTGGAAGCTGGCGCAGTTCCATTGCCACACAAATAATCTGTCTGTGTTTTCCGCCATTTTGACTTTATTAAGTTAGCAACCCCTTGAGCGCGGTGCACTTGCCCAACGCTTCGGAATTCTGCTGTGTTTTCTTAACCTTACCGACCACCTTCAGTCTGGTTACATCAGCTACTTTAGCCTCCATTATCCCCATTCTGCGGTTGAGGGTAGCAATGGCCTCAGACTGTTTCTTGATGGTCTCGGATTGTTGCTCAATAGCTCCGGACTGTGTCCTAATCGCCTCCGCTAATCGATCGAGGACTTCCGCAAGCGATTCTTTCGCGATGGTCGCGGCGGGGGTGGAAGCGGACGCGGGCGCCTCCTCCATCAGCTCCACCGCAGCTTCAGTCGACTCGGGAGGGGGCGCTTTACGCTTTGCCTGACCTAGCACTGGTTTTAGCACTGGTTTTAGCACTGGTTTTAGCACTGGTTTTAGCACTGGTTTTAGCACTGGTTTTTTTTGCCCTACTGCGGCAAGAAAAAGAATATTGGATATTCCTTTTCGAAGATTTTTCCTGGACTTGACAGAACCTGTGATTATTTGATTTGGGGCCTCGACTTTAGGATTAAGCCACAGGAACGTTTGCTCCGCTGTCCAATTTTTTTTACACACTCCAACCAAATACCCTGCTAAATTAAATCTTTTTTGTGTGTGTGTGTGTGTGCCGTCCCACTTAGTAACACGTGGCAAACGAGGCGTTCCGGCGATTGGGCCTTGGAATTGGGGCCCCAACCCTAGTGTCTTCATTATTATTTATTACCTGACTGATTTTATTTTTACAGATCACCCCTTCAGTCTGGGTGTACACATTTGTGGACGCTACCTATTTTTGCCATTTATGTGCAGTTGTGGCAAGGAAGAGACCACAAAAAATAATCTTAGGGTAAATTGATTGTTCTGCTTACCTCAAGTCCTTTCATTTTACTTCTGGTAGAAATCTGTGGCTACCGAAGATCGCTTTGGAGAAGGCACTGCAGCGTTTGACGGGAGGTGGGACGTTGGACGTTTCTATGGCAATTGCGAAAGAATTTGTTTGCCTTTCTAGTAATAGAATCAACAAATAACTTCGGCACGTTTTTCGCGCAAGTGATACAATTTTTTGTGAAGAAAGATATCTTTGTCAGTGCACAATAATTAGATACTTTATCACTCTATAATTATGGTGACTCATCATAAAATGCAGAAAGGGTCATTATACCACCTTGACTTGCTCTTAATGGAGTCTGCACCTCCTTGGCATACAATTATGTAAATTTATTATATAATTGGACAGTCGATCATAATTTGTACCTGAAGGAGATAATTCTGCGTTATTACAGCGCTAAGCCCATCTATATTCGAAATGTACGCTTCAATATAAATTGGAATAATCTGTCCACTTCTTGGCCAATCACCCATAGTGGGTAGGAGCCACATACGTGATAGGAAACACCAGTATCGGGGGGGGGGGGCAGTGCTGCAAGGCCGAAGGTTGAATCCCGGCACTGGGCGCGTTTTTCTCTTCTTTTACGCGCGGTGAAATCTACTTCATGAGAACCCGACCAGTCCCCGACAGACAAACCGGCCGACTGGCCGACCAGACCAAGCCAACCGATGAGACAGTAGGCAAAATAAGCTTCGCCTTAGAATATAAATTTGCCGCACACGCCGAAAAATTCAACGTCGCTACCGCGCTCGTCGCAGACCTAAATGTGAGTGTTACCTCGTGGGCTTGTCGGAAATACAGTCGCCTTCATTTTCGACGCATTTGTCGGAACCGGTCAGGTAGTAGTTCCCGTTGACGCAGTCGCACTTGTTGCCGATAAGATGGCACTGCAGCTCGCCAGGCGGACAGGTGCATCTAGCGCAATTTCTGTGGGAGAGAAACGCGGGAATGGACAATTAAGTCGAGAGCAAAATAGTTTAGTTAAAATAAAATTCGCATTCTCTAAGCTTTTCACCCAGTTTACCGTATGTTCGTCCATATCACAGTCTGTTATTCGCTGTATCCGCATGCAGCCTCTTTCTCGCCAGCTTGGATTACTGGGCAGTCCATGGCCTAATGGGCAGAGCACCCGGCTGAAGTGGTTAAGGAAATCGCTTCAAACCCAATCGTTGAACGAACTTGGGTCACTGAGTGTGTGCCACAGTGTCTGTGGGGTTCTATTGCGATAACAATTATATGGACACTTCAAGCGGATTTCTACCGTCGTCATCGTTGCCGTCGTCGTCGTCGTCGTCGTCGTTGTGAGGTTCCGTATAAAGTCCAGGAGCGATAAAATCGTCGCCGCGCGCCGTATGCTGTATGTGCGAGTGAAAGCGCGCGAGGGAGGCGCGCTTTCACGCAGAATGAACACACGGCGGAGAGCGAATGCGACCGTCACGAGAAAGGCCGTGAGGGGATGGGAATGAGGGAGGGGGCCAATGTTGTGCTGCGGCTACAACGACACAAGGGGATCTGGCGACTCAGCCTCGCACTCGAAAGGAGGAAAGCGGGAAGGTAGCGCAGGAGGGAGGGGGGCGGCGTCTACTCTGCTCACGACTGCGTACTGGTACTTTGCCCGGCTGCGGCGGTCGCCCGCACCGTATCTTGAAAGCGATCTGCACACGGCTCATAGCTGTGTATGCACTGTGCGTTCGCCACTCAGTTTCCGTTAAAGCAATAGACCGCACGAACATTCGCTCGCTGCTGCTGCGGTCGTTGTTTTGACAGCGGTTTGCTGCGGTCGTCGAGTAGGATCTATTCATGTTTGCTTGTTCGTGCTGGCACCATGCTTGTTAATTCAGTTAGTAAGCGAATGTGTCGAAGTTAATTTTTGTACTACCCTTACTACCTATAGCTCTCTACTAATTTGCTATCGCAATTGATGCTTCGCCTTTCGATTAAAACTGCGACTTTTTTTTCGGGTGAAACTGGTTATGTGGCACTGAGTATTTTCCTCTCTCCAATGAGAAAATAAATACTGATTTAATTATCTCCAGCGCTGGGGCAAATCGAGCCCAATTGAAATATAGAATCAGACACACTTGTGCGAATGTACATTTAAACAGTCGCAACGCGTGGATTTCTTGGTAGTCCCGCTAGATGGCGCGCAGTATTGACTGGGAAGCACGGGAGAGGCACCAGGCTGCATACATACCTCGTGCATGACGTGTTTCGCTGATGGCAATAGAGTGTGTCGCTGCATTGCTTTATCGCTTATCGCATTTTTTATTGTTGGTACAGTCATCTCGATAACAACTTAGGGAGTTAGAGATAATCGAGACATCAAATGGCATATTTTTAAATCT
>NC_051158.1:80873289-80901744 GCF_013339745.2 Dermacentor silvarum
TTATATATATATATATATATATATATATATATATTGTTATGGAGAGTTGGGCAGAAATGACTTTATTTACAGGAGATGGATCATGGAGAGCGCGCAACCAGGCCTAGAAGCACTTCGTCCTCCTCTTCTTTCCAACTGCTCCTTGTATGCTCGTTACATTCCCCCACAAGCAGACGAAGCCCGTAGGGCGAGTTAGGAGGCATCAGTAGGATGAAAACGTTTCAGGCGAGCAACATGAGTCACTTGCGTTCTACTTGATCGCCGGCCATTGCCCAGGAGGCGAGCTACCACATAACAAAGTTCACTCAAACGTTCCAGGACAACGTATGGGCCGGAATAGTGGGACAGGAACTTTTGACACAAGGCCCGCTTGCGTTGTGGTGTCCAAAGAAGCACCAAGTCGCCTTTGGCGAACGAAACAGGCCCGTGACGCTCGTCGTAACGGTCCTTTGAACGGTGTTGCGAGGCCAAAGTACGAAGGCGGGCTATTCGGCGGGCTTCTTCAGCGAGGCACACAGTCTTTGACACAGAATCGTCGTCGTGCAGAATAAAGTTTAAGAAAGTATCGAGAGGGCTGCGCGGTAGCCTTGCATAGAGGAGATTTCATGTTTCGCCGTGTTGTATGCGTAGGTTATGAAGGGCAGCACGTCGTCCCAGTTCTTATGGTTGGAGGAAACATACATGGCAAGCATGTTGGTCAGTGTTCGGTTCGTCCTTTCAACGAGGCCGTTGGTCTGTGGATGATACGGTGTGGAGTGACGGAACTCAGAAGTGCACAGACGAAGTAGCTCCTCAACGGCGTCCGCAATGAACTGGCGACCACGGTCACTGATGATAACACGCGGCGGACCATGACGAAGAACTACGGAACGCAGCAGGAAAAGCGCCACACATGCAGCGGTGGAAGAGGGTATGGCTGCAGTTTCTGCGTACCGTGTGAGATGGTCCACGCAAACGATTATCCAACGGTTCTTATTGTTAGATAACGGGAATGGACCCATAAGGTCAATGCCTACTTGCTCGAAAGGTGTACTGGGCGGTGTCAATGGCTGCAGGGGACCTGGTACAGCGGTGGTTGGTCGCTTGTGACGTTGACACGTTTCACAACTAGCGACATAGTGTTTGGTTGTCTGGGACATGTTGGGCCAGTAAAATCGCTCTTGCGTGCGGTGTAGCGTTCGCACGAAACCAAAATGACCAGATATCGCATCGTCATGCATGGCGCGTAAGACGTCGGCGCGGAGACTCTCGGGAACAACTAGAAGAAACGTGCTCCATTCCCGGAGTAATTGTTCTTATACAGCAACTCATCACGAATGGTGAAGCGACCGCTGCCTTGAGCAGTACGAGCGGCGGCAAACAGCGGATCCAGGTTGAGATCATTGCGTTGCTCTCTCTGAAAGTCCGCCGCGTCGGGGAACGTACGAGTAATGGCAGCGAGATAGTCATCAAAATTCTCAGCTTCGCAGTCGGAAGTCGCAAGAGGAATGCGAGAAAGGCAATCTGCGTCGGCATGACGACGTCCGCTCTTGTATGACACCACGAAGTCATATTCCTGAAGGCGCAGCGCCCAGCGCGCGAGTCGACCTGATGGATCACGCAAGCCAACCAGCCAGCATAAAGAGTGATGATCGGTGACTATCTTAAATGGTCTTCCGTAAAGATAACATCGAAATTTCTGCACGGCGAAAACAGCTGCCAGGCATTCCTGCTCCGTAACCGTATAATTGCGCTCGGACTTGCTCAGACAACGGCTGGCATATGCAACGACATGTTCGGCGTTGTTGTGGCGTTGTACAAGTACCGCTCCTATTCCGATTCCACTCGCATCGGTGTGCACTTCAGTCGGGCAAGATGGGTCGAAGTGACGCAAGAGGGATGCTGACGTTAGTATAAATTTCAGTTGCGAGAACGATGCGTCACACTCCGGTGTCCATGTGAAGGATACATCCTGTCGCAGAATAGATGTCAACGGGTGAACAATATCGGCAAATCGGGGTACAAAACGACGAAAATAGGAACATAGACCAATGAAGGAGCGAAGTTCTCGTGCTGTCTGTGGTGGTTTGAAAGAGCTGACTGCTTCAAGCTTACGGGGATCGGGTCTGACGCCATCCTTGTCGACTAGATGTCCCAGAACCAATGTTTGACGCTCGCCAAACCGACACTTTTTTGAGTTTAAAACTAGTCCAGCTGTCTCGATGCAACTCAGAACAAGACTCAGGCGGGCGTTATGTTCTTCCAACGTGCGGCCGAAGATTACAACATCATCCAAGTAACACATGCATATCTCCCACTTTAGGCCACGTAATATTGTATCCATGAATCTTTCAAAGGTGGCGGGAGCATTACAGAGGCCAAAAGGCATAACATTAAATTCGAATAAGCCATCTGGGGTCACGAATGCGGTCTTTTCCTTGTCTTTAGATTCCATAGGTATTTGCCAATACCCCGATCGTAGATCAAGCGTCGAAAAATAAGAAGCAGCGTGTAAGCAATCGATGACGTCGTCGATTCGCGGTAGTGGGTAGACATCCTTCTTCGTCACAGCGTTTAGACGTCTGTAATCTACGCAGAATCTCCAGGAACCATCTTTCTTCCGGACGAGGATTACTGGAGCTGCCCATGGGCTGGACGACTCTTGAACAACACCTTTTTTCATCATTTCCTTAACTTGTTCTGCGATAACCTTGCGCTCTGAGGATGACACGCGGTAGGGCTTCTGGCGAATGGGGTGTGCTGAGCCGGTATCTATTCTGTGGCGAGCTCGTGATGATGGTAAATCAAGTGGCTTATCTCCGTGGGTAAAATCAAATGCAGCAACATGTCGAGATAGGACTTGTACCAGTGCTTGACGCTCAGGTGTGCAGAGAGCCTTGCTGATCATACCGAGAATCAGCTCTTCAGAAGGGCGATAATCGCATGGAGAGTAAGCAGGAGCGGGCTCTGCTGTGAGTACTGCTATTGAGCTGCATGAAGCTTCATCGAAAAGGGCAATTTTCATGCCTCGAGGCAGAACTACTGGCGTGGCGGAACAATTCAGCGCCCACAACGTCGCGACTCCTCTCGTCAAGCACACGACAGAGCAAGGCACGAGTATACATTTTTTAGCACAGTTAATGCTGATGGGCCTAATCACGAGGTCAACGCAAGGAGCGTCAACAGTAGTTGCACAAACACGAACGGGCGTTAGGCACCATGAGGGGGCAAGCACTGCATCAAGCACACTGAGCGTATTCCTTTCTTCGTCACACGAGCTTTGTTCAGAAAGCGCGGGTAAAAGCACCTCGTTCACGTGGATTTCACCATTTCCACAGTCCACAGAAGCGCCGCAGTGTTGAAGGAAATCTATGCCGAGAATTACATCGTGCGAACAGCGGGCAAGGACTAAAAACTCCGACACAAACACTTTCCCAGCCAACGTAACACTTACAGCGCAAACACCGAGGGGGTGGAGCCACTCTCCGCCCACTCCACGAAAGGTAACGGCATCGTCCCATGAAAACATAACTTTGTGGCCTACGCGGTTCTTGAAAGTGAGGCTCATGACAGACACATTCGCACCAGTATCAACTAAAGCAGTGGTCGGCAATCCGTTAACTAGCACATTCACTTTGTTTTTGATCATCACAGCAGGCAGAGGTATTTCATCCAAAGACCGTCCGGCGACCTCACCTCCATCGGCCGCGGATGCTAGTTTCCCGGCGGGGGCGAAGATGCACGGCGCCGAGGGGACGGAGAACGACGAGGACGGTTAATTGGTGGTGTCAGGCTGCGGTCAGACGCTGGCGAATCGCTGCGTCTGATCTCGCGCGAGAAACGGTCCGTGGGAAGTGAACTGGTCCATGGGTCGTGCGAAGTACGGGTTCCAGGTGGCGAAAACATCGGCGGTATCCTTCGTGGCTGACGGTGTTGGCGACAGTAACGAGCTATGTGTCCCGTGGAACCGCAGCTGTAGCACACGGGAGGGTCACGGTTCACTGTATACTCTTCAAAACCAATGCTTGCTCTCTGTGGGCGGTAAGCGAGTTCGTTCTGTCTTGGGTAACTCGCCTCCGGTGTTCGCTGGGATCGGTTGTATCGGTCGTAATTGGGGTCCTGGTAGTAGGGTCGACGTTGCTCTGGTCGCGTCCCGGCATCATAAGTCACGGGGCCTTGGCGATAATACCGTGGCTCTGCCCTTCGTGATCGAGCGTCAGAGGGAGCGCCGCTTTCGTAAACAAGTGGTGGCTGTCGAGGCGGGAGTCTATATTCCGCTGGATACTCGGACAAGGATGAAACGGTTGTCTCAACAGCTGGGGACGAGCATGGGTGATAAGTATCACGGTGAGTCACTTGTGAGTGCAGGCTGAGCTCCTCTCGAACTATTTGACGGATCGTTGAAGCAAGATCGAGCGACTGGTCGTTATCTATGCTTGCAACGGTCGTAACGTTGGCTAATCTGCCAAACTTCGGCGTAACGCGCCTCGTCTTAAGCTGCTCGAACGTGCGGCAGTGCCGGATGACGTCGGCGACAGAGGCCAGGTTGTCTTTAGCAATCAGAAAGCTATAAACGTCCTCGGCGATTCCTTTTAGGATGTGCCCGACTTTGTCTTCCTCGGACATGCCAGAGTCCACCATCCTGCAGAGTTTTAGCACTTCCTCAATGTAGGTCATGCATGTTTCGCCTGGTACTTGCGCGCGTTGTGAAAGCGTCTGCTCTGCCCTTTTCTTTTTCGTCACGGAGTCACCGAAGCGCTCTTTGATTTGCGAAACAAATCTTTCCCATGTTGTGAATGTCTCCTCGTTGTTGTCAAACCACACCAACGCGGTATCCGTAAGAAAGAACACAACGTTGGAAAGCTGGGAAGTGCTATTCCACTTGTTGTAGGCGCTCACCCGTTTGTAATGGATGAGCCATTCATCGACGTCTTCGCCCGGTTTTCCGGCGAAGGGACGTGCATCTCGTAGTTGCTGGGCAGAACTGGCAGAGGCTGGGACAGGCCGTTGCTCTTCCGCGTCGCGGGACATCTCCAACTCCGCTGGGTTCGGTGGAAGTCCAGCAAGGCGGCGGCTTCGACGAAGAACTTGCGGTATAACCTCCGTCTTCGGGGGTCGATTACCCAGCACCGTCCACCACAACTGTTACGGAGAGTTGGGCAGAAATGACTTTATTTACAGGAGATGGATCATGGAGAGCGCGCAACCAGACCTAGAAGCACTTCGTCCTCCTCTTCTTTCCAACTGCTCCTTGTATGCTCGTTACAATATATATATATATATATATATATATATATATGTTGAGAAGAGGTTTATTGGCGGTGTCCTTCAAGGACGCTACGAGTTCCAAGAACGGCGAGGCAGCGTGGAGCACTGTCTCCAAAAACACCAGCGACCTACAGCGCGAGCAGAGCGGGCCGAGCGTTGGTGATGCCGCTGGACGGAGGCGCGTCTTCTTCACAATCGCCCCCGCAGAGAAAGAGCCATCCTGGCGACCTAAGTTGTTGTTGGCAGAGGGTCATGGTAGGGCTTGAGACGCGCCACGTGGACAAGGTCACGTCCACGCTGGCGCATTTTATCAGATGGAGAAAGTGGCCCGATGAGAAAATTCACCGGGGACGTTCGCTCCAAGACGCGGTAAGGCCCTTCGTACTTTGGAACGAGTTTTGAGGAAAGGCCTGGAGTTTGGCAAGGAACAGCCAGCCATACAAGAGACCCTGGGGCATACGTGGGACTGGGCGGTAAGTCGGCGCGTCCTTCTATCTGGCGCTGTTGTTCTTGAGACGTAAATGTGCGCGCGAGCTGGCGGCACTCTTCGGCTTGTCGGGCAGCTTCGTACACAGGTGGGCACTCGGAAGCGTCAGGACGGTATGGAAGGAGAGTGTCGATGGTATGCAATGGCTCCCGTCCATATAGGAGGAAGAAAGGTGAAAACCCCGTTGTAGCTTCTATCGCGGTGTTGTATGCGAACGTTACAAACGTAAGTACGCGGTCCCAGTTGCCATGATGAGATGCCACGTACATCGCGAGCATATCACCGAGAGTGCGGTTAAACCGCTCCGTGAGCCCGTTAGTTTGCGGATGGTAAGCCGTGGTCGTTCGATGAATAATGTGGCATTCCGAAAGCAGAGCTTCGACGACCTCGGAGAGGAAGGTGCGACCTCTAGCACTGAGAAGTTCTCGAGGTGCACCATGTCGAAGGACGAAGCGATGCAGGACGAAGAGGCTATATCCCGCGCGGTAGCATTCGGTAGAGCAGCAGTTTCGGCGTAGCGTGTCAAATGGTCCGCAGCAACTATGATCCACCGATTGCCATCCGGTGTCATGGGAAGCGGGCCGTAGAGGTCAATGCCTACGCGATCGAAGGGTTTGGCAGGGCAAGGAAGCGGCTGCAAGGCGCCAGACGCACGTAAAGGTGGTAATTTGCGACGTTGACAGTCAGGGCAGCACTGAACAAACTTTCGTATAAAAGTGTACATTCCCCGCCAGTAGTAGCAATGGCTTATACGTTCGTAAGTCTTAAGTACTCCATGGTGTGGCCACATTGCGGATCGTCGTGAAAAGAGGCACAGATTTGGGATCTTAAGCTGCGGGGAATGACTAGTAGCCATCTACGGCCTTCGGGAGCGTAGTTGCGTCGGTGAAGCAGGTGATAACGAATGGCGAAATGAACAGCTTGGCGTCGGAGGGATCGGGATACAGGAGCGGTCGGTGGTCCAGAAAGATAGGCGAAAAGAGAAGCGATCCACGGGTCACGGCGTTGTTCGGTGCAAATCGAGTCAAGGTCAAGAGATGACAGGGGTGAGTGCAACTGGTTCCGTGGGCCGAGTCGGGAGGTAGAGGTGAACGGGACAGGGCATCTGCGTCAGTGTGCTTGCGTTCACAGTGGTAGACGACGCGAATATCGTACTCCTGGATTCGGAGCGCCCAGCGTGCTAAGCGGCCAGATGGATCTTTCAACGTGGCGAGCCAACAAAGCGCGTGGTGATGCGTTACCAGATCAAATGGGCGGCCGTATAAGTATGGGCGGAACTTGCCAAGCGCCCATACCAGAGCCATAGAGACTCTTTTTCAGCTAAGCTGTAATTGGACTCTGCTTTTGTCAGCGTACGACTCGCATAGGTAACCACGTATTCGGAGTGGCCGGGCTTGCGTTGCGCGAGGACGGTGCCAAGACCGACCCCGCTGGCATCTGTATGCACCTCAGTTGCAGCTGTCGGTTTTAAATGGCGAAGAATAGGTGGAGAGGTAAGAAGACGACGCAGTGTAGCAAACGCGGCGTCGCATGCAGGAGACCAGGAGGAGAAGTCCGCGCCACCGCGTAGGTGCTGGGTCGAGGGCGACATGATCGATGCCAAATTGCAGACAAAGCGCCGGAAATATGAGCACAGGCCCACAAAACTGCGTAGTTCTTTGACGATAGTACGCTTCGCGAACTGAGCGACTGCACGAAGTTTCGAGGAATCCGGTAGAATGCCTTGCTTGGACACAGTGTGGCCTAAGATGGTCAGCTTCCGCGCGGTGAAGCGGCACTTCTTGAGGTTCAGTTGCAGGCCAGCGTTGGTGAGACTCGTGAAAACATGCCGAAGGCGAAGTAGGTGGGTCGGAAAGTCAGGCGAGAAAACCACGACATCGTCGAGGTAACAAAGACACATAGACCACTTGAGGGCACGCAGCGTATTGTCCATGAGTCGTTCAAACGTAGCAGGCGCGTTGCAAAGTCCAAAGGGCATCACGTTGAACTCGTATAGGCCGTCAGGTGTAATAAACGCCGTTTTCTGGCGATCGGCTTCAGCCATTGGAACCTGCCAGTAGCCAGAACGCAAGTCTAGGGACGAAAAGAATTCTGCGCCCTGAAGGCTGTCAAGGGTGTGGTCGATGCACGGCAAAGGATAGACGTCCTTGCGCGTGACCTTATTCGATCGACGGTAGTCAACGCAAAAGCGGATAGACCCGTACTTCTTGCGAACGAGAACGACAGGAGATGTCCAGGGACTGTGAGATGGTTGGATAACGCCACGGCGTAGCATATCGTCGACTTGGTCGTTGATGACGCGACGCTCGTCGGCGGAGACGTGGTATGGTCGTTGACGTAACGGCTGGTGATGTAGTGCTGCACTTCTGACGTTCGGCCCAATTGCGGCTGAGAAACATCGAAGGGATCTCTGAAGTGGTGCAGAAGCTGAATAAACTCGGGGCGTTCGGCAGGGGTTAGTGTAGTGGCGATGGAACCGGAAAAGATGTCACTCGACGACTCATCATGCGTGGAAAGGGCGAGGAGTTCGTGCGAGTCAACATGGAAAGATTCGTCTGGCACAGTAACAAAGAACGAAGAGTCAAGCTGTTCCACGCGGCCGAGGCATTCGCCGACACGCAACGTAAGCGACGCAGAAAGCGGATTGTACACAAAAATATTGCTGATGCCGGCGGCGATGTCAAGTGTTGCAAAAGGCAGTGGAACGGCTTTGCGACTCACAAAGATGTCAGATGGCGTAATGAAGACCGTCGCATCGGTGAGGGCATCGCAGACGACTGGGACAAGCGCAAAAGAGCCAGGTGGAATGTCGGTGTCCTCACGCACGACCAGTTTAGGTGGCTGATCAAGAGCGTCGTGGGATGGTGCGTCACACAGCAGCGAAATTTCAACTTCAGCGCGTGCGCAGTCGATCACGGCATTATGACGGGACAAGAAGTCCCACCCCAGGATGACGTCATGTGAGCAGGCAGGAAGAACAATGAACTCGACAATGCACAAAACGCCTTGTAAAAGCACACGGGCAGTACAGGCTGCGAGAGGTGTTACGTGCTGCGCGCTTGCCGTGTGAAGCGACAGTCCAGACAGCGGCGTGGTCACCTTGCGCAGCGAACGGCATAGTTTGGCGGCTATAACAGAAACGGCAGCGCCGGTGTCCACAAGCGCAAAAGTAGAAATACCTTCGACAGATATTGCGGCCATGTTAGCAGGAGAAGAGCGAGGACTTGGGCAGTTCGAAGATGGCGCAGTTCTTGCCTCGCGAACTGCGGCGCTTACTTTTCCTGGTCGGAGGGTGCGGGTCGGTGACGCATTGGGGAGAGCGATCGTCGACGAGGAGATGGGGATCGGCGCGATGGAAATGCAGGGAGGTCAGAAGAAATGTAGCGCTGGGAGGGACACGGGGCTGATTGGTGCATGGGCTGACCGCCATACTGGAACGGCCGGGCAGCGGCGTCGGGAGTTGGAAGGCGACGGCGGCAATAGCGAGCGACGTGTCCAGGCGTGCAGCAGGCGTAACAGACGGGACGATTGTCAGGCGTCCGCCATAGATTGCTGTCTCTCGGCCCGGCCCAAGAAGCAGTAGGAGCGGCCGGTGGTGCAGACTGTTGCAGGATCGAGAAAGGCGGCTGGGGAGGCCTACGCACTACCTTCGCATAGGTAGGAGGCACGGCAACGGGCTGCACTGCCTGCACATACACGTAAGAGGCGCGGCGACAGGCTGCACTGTCTGTGTATAGGGAAGAGGCGCGGCTACAGGTGGCTGGTGGTGAGCGACGGGAACAGCTTGTGCGACCTCTTCGGCAATGACAGTACGGAGCGTCGAAGGCATACGACAGGACGGCTCCTGAGTGAAGGGGACCAGTGAAAGTTGACGGGCAACCTCCTCGCGCACGAAGTCCTGAATCTGGTGAAGCAGTGGAGAGTGGTCGGAAACGGCAACCAGAATCGCTAGCGAGTCGGCGGTAGACCGAGGCTGCCGAGTCAGGGTGCATTGCTTCTTCAGCTCTTCGTAGCTCTGGCATAACGTGACTACTTCAGAAACGTTGCGCGGATTCCTGGCCAAAAGCATCTGGAATGCGCCGTCATCGATGCCTTTGAGGATGTGCTGAACTTTATCAGCTTCGGGCATGGCGGCGTTGACATGTTTACAAAGGTCGATTACGTGTTCAATGTAGCTAGTGAAATTTTCACCAGTCTGCTGTGCACGGGCTCGCAAGCGCTGTTCAGCGCGCAGTTTGCGCACAGCAGGTCGACCAAACACTTGAGTGAAAGACGTCTTGAATGTTGACCATGTCGGGATGTCGACTTCGTGGTTATGAAACCAGAGTTGGGCAGCGCCAGTAAGATAAAATATGACGTTGGTCAACTTCGCGACGTCGTTCCACTTGTTATGCGCGCTCACCCGCTCATACGACGTAAACCAGTCCTCCACGTTCGTTTCATCTGTGCCGCTGAAGACCTTCGGATCACGTTGCCGAGGAACCCCGATGCAGATGACGGGCTGGGGGGCAGGCGCCGGCGGGTCGGTGCTGTCGGTCATGATGGGCTTCGGAAGCGTTCGGGTTCGAAGCTCCAGGGTGCAAGCGGCGGGGGAAATCCAGCAACCTCCACCAATTCAGAAGAGGTTTATTGGCGGCGTCCGTCAAGGACGCTACGAGTTCCAAGAACGGCGAGGCAGCGTGGAGCACCGTCTCCAAAACACCAGCGACCAACAGCGCGAGCAGAGCTGGCCGAGCATTGGCGATGCCGCTGGACGGAGGCGCGTCTTCTTCTTCTTCACTATATATATATATATATATATATATATATATATATATATATATATTGTCACGGGTACATAACGATATTTTTACAAGAGATACATAAACAGCCGCTGGGAATCCAGGGAGGCTCTTGCCACTTCGTCGTCTTCTGCCTAGTCGACATTGTCTTCTTTCCTCACCGTAACAATATATACTGCCCTGACTACAAGTGCTACCGCTTAAATCAGCACATTGCTGTACCGGAGGACATGCGTTTCAGAGAAGAGGGTGCGCAGCCTGTGTGTCCTAATCGAACTGAGTTCAAGTTCGATTTATATAGCCTATTGCCATCCACATCATGGACATATGCACAACTAAAGCGTGGCTAGGGGCTAGGGGAACAAATAATAAATAAATAAAGGCCCACGTGAGAACATGACTGGATTGTGACTGATCGAACTATTGCTAAACAAAATAACAATTCAGTATTACGTAACCATGCTTTTTCTATTTTACAATGTAATCATTTCTTCTTTGTGACCCCTAAATGCCAGTGCTTCTACTGCTAGCAAAAGAAGGTGAGTGAGAGCCGGTCTCCAGTTTTTATGGATACAGTTACGTCGTGCCAAATTTCACTGCTAGCTTCAAAGCAGAGTTGTGGTCCTACTTTTGTTAATTTCTTGCACTGTTGTGACAGGCGTGACATGCGCTTTACCAAAAGGGTCGCCTGACACGGCCTTCATGGTGTAATGCAGGTTTGAGACTGCAGACTTGAGCATCTTTTCGATCTGAACACTTATGAATCCAGCCTGCTGTGTCTCGCCATGGCAATGAAAGCAGAGCAGAGTTAAACGAAGAAACGTCAGGTGGTGGTAGTTTACTCCCCTTAAACACGCTCACACCATACTACTAACAGCAAAGCTGAAATACTTTTCCGGTTACAAAACATTTTACTTGATGATATCGTGCAACTTTGCAATACCCGTTAATTGGTGATGTGAATACTTGGTAATAAACTGAATATAGTAATTTAATGACTCTTTAATAGGTGTCGCATAGATTGATATACGGCGCATGGGTGTTGTGTGCATTGTATGTTTTGTGTATTGAAACAGAATCATTTTTGCCGGCTATCATTATCGGGGTTACAACACAGTGGAATTAAACGGAAATGGTTTTGAAACCTCACTGGCACTGTCATTCATTTTCATCCTATGCGCTCATACACAAGATTGAAAATACCCTCGCGCACAAGCCGAAGTGAGCTGTAAGCTCAGAGTACAAACAATCTGCGATCGCCTGTGCTGTGCTAAACACTTGAAGCGAAGCTTTCATTGCTGTTTATGAAGAATGCTGTTCCTCCTTAGCAATGATTTGTAAGTAGATACCAAACGACCCAGTTGGACAGTACCACTGGGAACCGCCTCCTCCCTATAGCGTGTAGGCGTTCGATTATGCACATGACAAACATGACGGCGATGGAATGATGGAGACGGGATGGAGATAACGGTATGATTACGACGCAACAATTACGATGAAATAACGACGGCGCATTGACCGTAATGGAACGAAGGCTTCGATGTAACGGCCACAATGGCACAATGGGAGGAAGACGCCTAGGTGACGACGATGGTATGTGTGGTGTGACGACAATGGCTTGACAACTTCGAAGTGCGATGATGGTATAACGATGATGGTGTAACGGCAACGGCGTGACGACTATCGCATGATGACGCTGGAATCACGACATTGTTATGACGACGACAATGTGACGAAGGGAATGAAGGAGCCGGAATCAGGACGACGGCGTGACGACGATAGTCTGACGACGACTGTATGGTGACGACGTCATACCGATAATAGGATGATGGAACTTGAATTACGATGACGGCATGAACGCAAAAGCATGACGACAGTGGATGGATAATTAATGACGATGAAAGTGCCGCGCAAAAATGACGAAGATGGAAAGACTGTGATGACATGACGGGAACATTGTGATGGCGGCGCCGCGATGACGCTGGCGTAACAACGGTTGAATGATGATGACCGATTGATGAGGATGCGATCACGATGGTGGTTGACAACGAATGATCGGAGATGGTGACGTGATGACCAGGATATGACAACGCAGAGACAGCGAAATCGAAAAAATGGTGGAAGAATGACACATCAAAATGAAAAATGATTACAATGGCTTTAAGGCGATAAGATGACGAGGTTTGAATGAGGAAGACAGCACGCAACAACGAGGTGTTGGTTTTGGATCTCACGTCTACATTTCCGTGCATCATCTGCCACCTACGGGCCGCCTTAATTGGCATTATATTACGTACTCCCTTTCAAAACGTCTGGTACCGGCCAATAGGGCAGTCCTTAATCGCAATATATCTGGTGTTGGTTGGCACTATGTCTGGTACCGGCCAGTCGTGCAAGATTGCAGGCAGCAGGGATGACAATGGAACGACCACGATGGCGTGACAAGGACATCACTTTCTGTGTGACCAACGCATTCGACAAGAGCTACTCCACATGACAGCAGCCAGCAGCAGCAGCGGGAAAGTCGCAAGAAGAAAAAAGTTTCACATAATTTCTTCGGTTCTTGTTTTTCCTTTGCTTGCTATAATGCCAGTATGTGCGGAGGTTGCGAAAAGAACGAATAAGCTGGAAGCTGTGTTAAAATATCAATGTCAACATGTAGTGCTTTTTTATTGTAAAAAATTATAATAAAATATTATCGGAGTCCCTCATTGTGGAATGCATTGAAGAGCGGCCCAAACTCAGTGCATTCAAGACGCAGCTATCTAAACTGTTGACGTCAAAGACGTTCATTGCAAAGCGGCACATAGCTGGTGCCTGTGTGACGCAGCCTGATAAGGCGTCGGGTGGCTGTCCTTGAGGAACCCTTGTGACATGGGCTCCATTCTGCTCGACATCGGAGAAACTTAAAGGATCCTATTGCCATTCTATTGTAGCACACCTACTGGCACATACCCTGTCACCCAAGCTGGCTTTAAAGAGCTTCATTGAAGACCGGCACAAACCAATTGACATATACCCAGTACTCCGAGTCGGCGCTAAAGAGTCGCATTGAAGAAGGGTACATACGCAGTCACTCATCGACAGTCACGCATGTCTTCAGGCAAAAAGGTTCGCTCAAGAGTGGCATATATGTATACATTGCCACATACTGAGTGACTAAAGGTATTCTAACAGTTGGTTTGAGACATTGTTCCCTCCGGAGAGCGACCCGATTACATAGTGACCCATGTTGGCGGAGAAACGGTTAGATACAAACACAGTTAGATAGATAGACAGCTGCAGAAAACTGGGTTTATGTACCCTAAGAATGCCAATACCATTAAAACTTGTGCGATACAATGAAGGAACGGAACCTAGTGGCGCGAATGAGGGGAAGTAATTGACGTAGTGACGAGCTTGGCGGAATAATCACGAAGCAACCGGCTAAAGCGGCTGCCATACTCAGAAACCTTTCCGGGGAAATGCAGATGGCACTCCGCAGGGTGCCAGATGTTGAAATGCAGGTGTGTGAAATGGAAAGGGCAGCGCTTGCGGTAAACATATTTTACAGTCATTGACGTCACCCGCGAAGGTCACCGAGCCAGCCGCGACGACTCTTTCGTGCGTCAAGGGATAATTTTCAGGGAGCAATGTAGGTTCACCAGTAGGACCTCTATTCCCAGCATGAGCAGGTCGCTTTTTCTAGCGGACCTCGGGAAATCAGGACGGTAATATATATATATATATATATATATATATATATTGAATATAGCAACACAGCACCTAGCTACTGAACTGCAACAAAATTAGGAATTGACGTAAAAAGAATATGACTTAGATTGCACAATTTGTTGTACAAACTAACAGGCTGTTGAAAAGCAGAATTAATGGTTGGCAATTCAAACACCTGAGTGCGAATATAATAGCGCTTACGCATTTAACGAAACTTATTGAAGAGATTTCCTGTAGTGGCTTCTAATTGAAAAGTTTTATGGAAAGGGTGCAATAGATGGACTGGGTCAAAAAAAAAATGCCACCGATAATTACGATACTCCCTAATGCGAAATCTGAGCGCAGCTCAATCCGTGTTTTCATTTCGCGATATATTGGTTAGCGCGGACAATCTCTCACGAGCGGCTAAGTGCATTTGAATCTAAGTGTAATGCGATTGACGCGCTAATCTGGAGATAGCGAGACCCAGCGCGTGGGTGAAGGCCGCCGGCAGACCCCCTAGACGACACGCGCTACTCTGGCGCCATCTTGTGGTCATGGTCGCCACACTACGCTTTCTTTCTCAAACTTTCGTCATACCCCCCTCCTTCGCTTACCGCCTCATGGCTCAGCTGCACGCTTCTCCGCTTTCTTCCTCGCGTCTTTCGTCTCCCACTACGCTCCGCGTTCGCTTTCATCTTGCACTGTGCTCGTTAGCTCGGTTAAGCCGATGCCGATGCTTGCCACGGGAACGGGTGCCTAAGAGCTGCACTAAAAAAAATCAGCAGCCCATCCGCTGTCAGGGAAATGGGGCTAAGCGAAGTTCGTGTGTTTCTTCGGTGTTCGTCGGAACGAATTGTAGTGACGAGTACTACGTTTACAACGAGTACCAACTCCGAAGTTCCCGTTGAGAAACTCGCGTTGAAACCTGGCCGTTGCACCGGAGAAGTTGGCGCTAGGGTTACTGAGGCGTGCACCACCGTTGTCGGGTTCCTGGAGGACAACACTGCGCTGACGTTTGGCCTCAACATCGCACTCCCGCAACTCGGGGTCAACGGCTCTTCGCTCACGTTTCACCTGGGCTTCGGAAGCCTTTACACTAGAATGCGCACGTCGACGACGAGCCCTTTCCCGAGAGAGTTCGCTACGCCGTTGCTCAAACGCAGCCTGATCCTTGGTGGAACGCACCACGCGAGGCCTTCCCAACCGGGCGCCGAAACTGATCTGAAGGGAGGGAAGCGTGGCGGAGCGAGCGCCAACCACATTTCCTTCTCTTTCCCTCCCCGCGACACACCAAATGACCCTGATTGGTCGCGCGCGTCACGTTATCCACCACCGGCGCAGCTTTCGCCGCACCTGATCTTTCTTTCTTCCTTTCTTTCCTACTTTCTTTACTTCTTTCTTTGGTTCGTTGCTTCCTTGTTTCTTTCTGGTCCTTGGCTTATACCCGCATATCCCTGGCTCGTACCGACATGTCCAATACGGGTATGCGCCACACGTGATTTTATGCGTGGCTTCAACACCACCGAAACTAGTGAGCCAGTACAAGCGTTGCTTGAAAAAGCTGCGGGGGAGGCGTAGGCATGATCATTAGACGATGTATGAAGTTTTAAAAGATAAAAGACACATGTAAGGATCCTTTATTATTTGCGGCCTATGGGGAATGAAATGGACGTGGCTGAAATGGACGTAGTGACAGCTAGGAATCGAAACAAAGAACTGACGGCTTGCATCGGAAGCGATATTGAGTTGAGAAAATTGGGCTGAGTTACGTTAGTAGGAGTTATGACTGCGCACATGGAAGATATAGATGCCACGTAGCAGTGACAGTGAATAAAATAGTTGTAAAACTGTGAATGATGAAACTTATTTTTTATTGGGCGAACCTGGGACCACATAAGCAAGGTACACTCGATGCACAACGATAGCGTCGGAACACAGTCGGCGGTCGTCGAAATGTTATCAGCGGGCTGAGCGCGTCGGGTTTTTCACCTACGTGAGTCATCGAAGGTTCCCGTGTGATCGCTGGTGCCGGCGTGTTTTCCATAAACTACTACACAATTCGCATCGCGCATAGATGCAGTCAGATTACGCAGGATTCGTAGACAACAGACACAGATAGAACCATTGATAACATTCGAGAAACTTCCGATAAATGCAGGCGCGTCCTGCGCTGCGCTATAACACTTGTTAGACGATGAAACGCGTCAGCCGAGAAAGATAAACAAGGTGTCAATATAATTACATAATAATTAGAACGATTCTCTAGTGCTTGGTCTTCTAAAAAATTAATGATTGTGTTTTATGTGCCAAAAGCACGATCTGATTATGAGGCACGCCGTAGTGGGGGACTCATGAATAATTTGGACCACCTGGGGCTCTTTAACGTGCGCCTAAACCTAAGTACACAGGTGTTTTCGCATTTCGCCCCCATCGAAATTCGGCCGCCGTGGCCGCGAATCGATCCCGCGACCTCGTGCTCAGCAGTCCAACACCATAGCCACTGAGCAACCACGGCGGGTAGCTTCATCTTTGCGATGAACAGAACCTTGCGGTAGGTGACAGAAAAGATAAGTGCAATGACAACGCATTAAATATGCAGTCATCTATCGATTACGCCTTAGTCTGAGAAAGTGTTTACGACGTACGAAACCAAGGGAAGATGGGTGAACGAGGAAGAAAGCCTTAGTAAATTTCCGTGTAGCAGAAAGTTCTTAAGCTGCACTACTGCCTTTTCGCTGCACAGTTCCCATGTGATGAACCTGTGGCGAATTTCGCTGAGCCGCTTCGGTGAGAATGTCAAAGACGCGTTAGGTCTCACCGACGGTTTCACCGACGGCCACTGATTGAACGAAATATTCCTGCAGAACCTATATCACGATGAATGTTGACGTTATTGCGAGTACCCTTGACGCAATGTAGTGACACACCGTTTGTCACCGTCGAAACGCATCAAGCATCAAGCATACAACAAAAACCTCCTCAGAGAGAGGAAACTGTACCTTCCACAGTGGTGCGAAATAAACAGCGGAAGCGCATGGAGCTTACGACGGAATAAGACAGAGGGCGCTGCTCAAACAGGAAGCGGAAATAACATTCAGATATTTATGCAACATCTGATATGGCTGCTCTTTACCAGTAGCGTACGCTGGTACGCGCCGCGCTCACCCTGCTAGATTTACAGCATGTTTCGGGGCTTTTGTGACCGCGTAGCGGGTGCATTCTGTTTGCCAGGAGACGGAAGAGCCTCTACTGACGCCCACACAAAGAAGTCACAAATGAGTGAACAGGACATGCGACTTTACTGGCAGAAGACAACAGTGCGCCTTCTCGTACGAGAGCAGAAATAAAATTTGCATATCGAGATACGTCGAAAGTAATAACGCGAGCTCGTAAACGGCTCACCTTCGTAGTGGCACATGGCAGTCAAGTATTGAGCGAAAACCAGCAGCGCAAACAGATTGGGCGGCGTGCCCCACCCGTTTGCACCGACAATTACCTTTGAAGATAAGCAATTTGCACGGCGAAGCAGTCGGGAGACGCAACCATCTGCTGCCGCAGCCAATGCAGCGACATAAATAACCCGGAATTTCAGAGTTCCTCCTTTCGAATCTGGACGTGTAGTTTTGTTTTTTCGGGGACCGCAAATGTGACGTTCAGACATGGTGCCCCTCTTTGTGTCAGTACGAACATGGTGGCTTTCGTGCGCATCACCTTCGGCAGCCGGTTTTGTGGGCCTTTCCGCTCACGTGGTTATCAGCTTCTTACACCTCGGACCAGGTAAGCACGTACGGTGGTCACCGCTCACGCCAAATCAAGCCTGAGGAAGGCTACAAGCACATTTTGCCCATGGTTGGAGCAGGAAAGGACGAACGAGGAGCACTAAGCACGGTGCGTGTAAGTTAGTAGTCTATGTCCATGTGCGGATTCCAGAAGTGGGTGACTGACTCGAGAGAATGATTCCCAATGCAACTGACCAGGCCCCCACATCCTAGAAACGTAACAAAGCGACCACGTCCGAGTGGGACAGCCGCTAAACCACACTCTGCGATCAATCAATTTAGTGAAGCATGCGCAAATACCCAGGCTATCAGCTAAAACAGCAATACTTTACGCGACTAGGAAATAAATAGGGGATTCAGAAAGCTTACATTCACAAAAGAAGCCACTCTGCTCCGCAAACACGGAACTTCGAAAACATTAAGAAAGATCAAATTCTGCATAGCACACGGTGCAAAGGTTAATGCAAGACACAGGCGGATGCCGCATGAGCTATTTCAGGAGAGAAATTTCAGATGGCAATGTACACTAGAAAATGCTGCTACGTATGTTCTGCTAAGACACAGTTACATTAAGGATAAGCAAAGCATCGGATGACCTGTATGTTTGGATGTTGGAAAGGAATGATCTCGAAAAAGAATGAGGAATGAAAAAGCTTGCATTCATAGAAAAAAGTTATTTGACACAAATGGATTTTGACAATGCCAGGATTATGATTAAGGAAAGGAAACTGAAAACCACGAGTTTTTGATGCGAAAAAGAAAGGAAACATTGTGCTTAGCGAGAAACCCTGACAGCTACATATTGCAGCTTCTTCAGTTTTCCTTCGACAGCAGATTTAGGCCCCTTTCAAAAGCTTAATTCGCAGTTTTTAAGCCGCAAATGCCAAAGAAGACGCAGGTGGTTACAAAACTGAAGAAATTGCAACTTCCAGTCTGAAATGCAAAAGGGGGAACACTGGTCTCTTCCGTCACAATGGTGAAAAATTCCCTTTTAACTCTTTGATGGAGCGCAATAGGATCTATTACACGTTGATATTTGTCCTCCAGCGTCACGTCATATTCATGTGCCGCCTCAATTGGCAGAGATAAATGACCCCGGGTTTCGCCCTTCATTTCAACAGCTTTAAACGTCATAAAAAGCTGGCTAGGTCTTGCGAAGTCCCGGCTGCCTTCCTACTGGAGAGTGCGGCTTCAGCCGCACTGCCTTTTCTTTAGGAAGGTGAGTATCAAATATCCACATACACACAGTAAACTACGTTTGACTCAAGCACGCCATCGCTTTCTTCTTCACTACTTTTCGAGCTGTCTCTGTGTGTGGTAGTAGGATGCAGAACGTTAAAAGCAATGATGGCCGTAATTGCCAAATACACACTGTTACGTAATACTTGTGAGGCAAATTTTACATTCATGTTGCCGAAAGATGTTTCGTAGGAATGCCTGTCAGTGTTTTTTGGTAGAAATTTCAGTTTGAGGTCATGGCCGGGCTCCTAAATTTTTAGTATTCCATGAAACAACTTCGTGCCAATGTGGAGGTCATATTTCCCCAAGTTGTTACATTTCAATAAATGCGGCGGTTCGCAAATAAGGTATACTTTTGCCCCATCCTTTAAAAAGGATTCTGCGTCGTCATTCCAAGTGCTGTCCCAAATGCACAATTAAATGACGGCTTTCCGCTCAACCATTACGTCAAACTGCACAATTGTTGCTACCTTGATCGCAGATCAATGTCTTTACAGTGAGGCCACACTCACTTTAGCTTGCATACTTGTTCTCCCAGTAAACTCAAAACGGCTCAAGAATGGACCAGTCGAGAAAGCTCTAGGCTGAAGCCACCTCTTCGCTATGCCTGACACCAGAATCTAGAGTGCTGTGCTTGCTACCCGACCAGGCCTTTCAGTGCCGCTGTCAACATAACCAACAACATCATGTTTAGAATCATACTGCAGGCTTTGTTTTAGATAAATTTCGTCAAAAATGAGGACAATGCCATGCTCAGCACATCCCAATTTTTTGTTTTAAAGCGAAACTTTATATGCCTAGGCGAAATCGTACATGGCTAGGCCACTTCACTTGTGTACAGCAAACTGTCATCATCAGCATTGGTTCGAGCGTCGTCTTCATTCGCAGCTTTCGCGATGGCGCGCTCGTGCCACTGCTCGCGCGTTCGTCGTCGTCGTCTTCTTCCACAGCTGACTGCGTTGCCACTCATTATTCCAGCGTAGACCTTTACTTCTCTTCTGCCGTCTAAAAGGGAGACCGCGTTTACGAGGTTATGAGCCGTTGTTTAAGGAGGTATGAGCCATTCATTGTCTTACGTAACGCACAGATTTGATTTGAAGCATTTTAATTTCGGAGAATCGCAAGCAGCAATGGCGGGGAATGCTGTTAACCACGCCGCAGAGCAAAATCGAAACATCGAATGCAAGCGACAGCGGCGGACTGCGGGTCAGTGACGTCGTCCTCTGCGTGAGAGCCGAACGCGTGTGTAACATCATAATTGAGAAATACTTTAATGAACCCTCGGGATTAACCCAGTGATAAACACCGGGGCCGCACGTTTCTGCTGCGCTGGTTAACCATCTTCTCGGAGTGGAAGGGCCGACGATCTTTTTCTTTTACGATATGCAGGATCCCTGGCATCAATCCAGGTTTGAGGGATATTACCCACAACCAGGTTCTTAGCGTTTTTACTGCTAGAAGGATCGACATTTTTGCCACGTACCTGCATGTTTTTGGGCTGCAGAACTAGAGGTTAAGCGCAAACTGACGCAACTCTTTTGGCCTGCTTCGTCCGCCCTTTTTTTTCGGAGGTTGCAGTTGTATCTGAACACGAAGAATTTCGAGAAAGTATTTGTTGAGCTACCCGGACGACTCGGCCAATATCCGACGCCGCGCTTGCTCACTCCGAGCGTTTTGACAGTGGTTGTCTGCGGTCATTGAGTGTGATCTATTAGTGTTTAGTTGTGCGCGCTGACACCACGCTTGTTATTTCAATTAATAAGCGAATGTGTCCTAGTTTATGCAGCCGATAAAACTACTAACCTTGCTCCGTATAGCTCTCTACTAATTTGCTATCACAATTGATGCTTGCCTTTCGAGCGAAACTGCGACATTCTTTCCATTTGTTTCTCGTCTTATAATTTACAGCAATACATATTTAGTGTACTTAAAGGTTGGTACAGTAGTCATCCTGCTGGCGTCGTCCCTCGTCATCACTTCAGAAAGGTCATCGAATTGTCGTCATACACGCTTCGTCAAGAATGTGCTGTCGACGTTAAATATGTTCTAAATAAAAGGTTAGGGTGAAATGTACAGGGTCGACCACATCTAAGGTGAACACCTCATTAGTATTCAACACATCATAGAAGCTGATGTTCAGTACATAATTCGAAAAATCATTATATGTTTATCGACACGATGATTACACATCGTATACCGAACATTTCACTCGTGAAGTAGAATAAACGCTGTAGTTTTACCGGCTTGAATACTAAAGTGGAGTTCACCTTATATGTGGTCGACCCTGTACGTAAAGTGCACAAGAGTTGGCATTCGGAAACACATTGTTTTTTTTTTCGCCGAATGTAACAGCCTACTCGCGTTCAAAATTTTAAGCTGTATTACTTTTTTGCTATCACTTTTAAACAGAGCAGACCATATGATGTCATATGGTATGTGGCGTAGGGGCTATGGCGCTGCGCTAACCACGCAGTCGCGGGATCAAAACGCGGCCATGGCGGCCACATTTCGGCGATAGCGAAATGCAAAAATGATGCCAGGTGCTCAAAACTATGCTGGAGTCGTCGTCACGCCAGACAGTCGTCGTTACGCCAGTGTCGTCGTACACTCGTCATCTTGCCATTGACTTGATGCCTTCGCCGTTACGCTATGGGCATATCTTCATCGTTTCAGAGTTGCCATGCCATTTTCAAATAATCGTCGTCGTCATACCGCCATCGTCCTTTAGTCGACGTCATTTAGCCGTCGTGGTCAGTGGATCGTCATCACACACTGGTCGTCATACCCTGATGGTGATGGCGGACACTGGCGGGCGAGTGTCAGTGCACAGATGCTCAATCATGGGAAAAAAGAAAGAGAGGGAAGAGAGGAAAGGAGGTTCACAAGATTGTGTCCAGTTTTCTACCCTGCGCGTGCAGAAACGGATAGGGGAGAGAAAGAAAGAGAGCGAAATGATCGCGTATTCACACGCACTAAGCAAGGTGCCGCCAATCTACAGTCAGACATTAAAACACGTCGCCTTCATGCGCTACAGAAGCGCTCGTTCGATTTCTGCGCTGGTGAGCTGTGAGGCTAGGCTCCCAAGACCTTTGCTTCTGCAAAAGGCCGATGGATAACCAACTCAAGGCACTTTTAAGAATATGGTGACAGTGTAGGTCGCATACAGCTGAAGCAACAAAATCGCCAGAATTACCAATACAGATTCTTGATAAACGTGTTTTCAGCAATGCGCTGTGGTGCAAGACTGCTCGAATGCTAATCGCAATGATGCCGACAGTCATGGAGAGTTGAGTTCTGCCGTAGTTTTTTTTTATCTAGATCATTTATGAATCATGACCGAGTATATCGCTTTTGATTTATTTACTGCAAGGTTATTGACTGTAAAAAATTAGCTTTAGCTGGCGTCTAAATCTTCTTGTTTACTGTAGTCACTCCCTTTTTAATTTCGCACTGTTTTTCAAACTATGGCGATGCGAACAGCGAGATATATACTTCGCCGAAAATGTGTATTAGCTCGGTAGCCCCTATAGCTGTAGGCTGCGCGATCAATCTCCTCTATCCCATCACCAATCACCTCCTTTATTCGTACCGCTAGGTTCGGTTGCGTGTGTCGAACAAGTCTGATTTCTGCTTCGCTATCAGTGCTATGACGAGATTCCATGGAAGTGCGCTAATCTGGTATCTCGTGTGCACGCTCTGTGGACGCTACGCCATCTTGTTGTAGCCCCCTTGGATGTCTTTGTGTGGCGAAGTGAAGTGGTCTGAGCGCACTACAATGCAAACCCCGGGGCTTGGTATGTTGCTTTTGACGTCTCCTCCCGAGCAGAAAACTGTAGCGTTTAAATGTGAACATTAAACGTATCGTCCGGAGTACCAGCTGCCAGCGTGCAAAGCATCTATGAAGATGGACTTTTTATATTTTCTATTAATTATATTCCAGATAAGTACCCTAATAAATGCGAATGCAGTCCCGGAAATGCAGTGAAGTTTCTGGCCAATAATGTCAGCGTGCCTGTAAAAGACGAGGGGCTGACATTTTCTTTTCGATAAAAATGAATATAAGCTACTCCAGGGCAGCTTAAGCGGCTGAGAAGCAAGTCTATTTTAGGTGGACTGATCGCTGAGAGTTTTAGTGAGCTTCGGTGAGTAGGTTATTGGGTTGCACTTAAATTTCTTTATTATGCTTCATAATGTGTGCCCTCCATTTAAAAACCGCAATCAACCTTACTGGCGCACTATTATTGGAGTACCAAAAATATTTGCTCATGTATTCAGCTCACGCAAGTACCAGTGCCTAGCCTCCGTTCTAACACTGATTACAGGGTTTCTGAAAGAAAAATATGCAAAATTACCAAGTGAAGTAATCGCTCAATATAGATGCAGTTTTTTTCACTTTGTTTCTTGGTTGTGACGTTGAAGTCCACATTTGCTTTTTCTGACTCTATGCTGAATTTCCTCAGCAAATCTAGCTTTCTTAATATTTTTTCGAGATTCATGGGCTAACCAAGAATCGGTTGTCTATCGTGAGTGATAGCTCATGCGTTGTTCTTTGATTACTTGTGATTGCAGTCCTACTGACGATCGAAGCGCATTTTAACCATCGGCGCCGACGCCACCGTTGGCGAGATGTCCTGCTCACGGCGCCTGCACGGTAGAGCGTTAGAGGTTCTGTCGAGACGCGGAGTGCGTTCGGCTGCAAAATCGACGATACCAAGTTGACGCACCGCCAGCACTGTTACGCTACACTCAATCGCCTGGTTGGCGGAGCCAGGCCAGCATTCTGCCTTTCGCTCCACCATAGAAATAACGCACACAACAACAAACGCACACTATAAGTGCATCAACTTTCCTGCTGAGGCATTGTGATCAAGCTGTGGTCAAAGCTGTAAACAGTAGCCTAAAATTATTATCTGCTCACTAAACGAGTCGGTAACGTTTAACGAAGAAGCTGTTTAAGGTATTCGAAAAACCGTGCTCGTCGACCATAAAAACACCGTATATCCACGGGGTGAATGATGATGAGTGGGCGAAGCTCCGGAGGGAATCATCGGTAAACCGTGAATCTTCCGTGTAATTCCCCAGTCTCGCCGCACTAAATCGAGCAATTCACTTCCACTAATGACACGCGCCATATGTGACGTCATTCCTATTTTATAACAGCGCCCTTCATTATAATTGCACCATCTCCCGCTTAAGGGGACGCTAGCACAAACGCGTTAGAAACGTGCAGTACTCTCTAGTAAGGGGGAGAGGCCACAGCGTCTTACGCAGCCGTTTACGCATGCCGGAACGTGCACCGCGTTTGCCGACGCCATCACATGACGGCTGAGAGAGTATAACCCCCGTATTCATAAACGCTCCTCGACTTGAACATGACTTGCCACCGCCTTCAACGCGTTTCGAACGCTCTGCCCAAGGCGGTGGCAAGTCAAGTTCAAGTCGAGGAGCGTTTATGAATACGGGGGTAAGGCGGAGAGGCCACAGCGTCTTACATCAGCTTCTTACACGGGCCGTAACGCGCTAGCACAGGCGCGTTAGAAACGCGCAGTCTTTCGTTAATGTTAGGTATTTATTGTCATCGTGGTGCGTGCGTCCATGTGCGCTTCGTGGCGTAGTGGTTAGCGCCGCGCGTTCGGAAGCGAGGGGTCCCTGGTTCGATTCCGCGCTACGAACACAACTTTCGGTACTTTTTTTTTCATAAAAGTAGACGTGGCTACCTACTACGACGACGACGACTACTACTACTACTACTACTACATACTACAGAGGAGGGACAGACCAACCCCCTAAGGAGCTTCGCCCCTAAAAAAAGTTGTCGCAGTTTCACCTGAAAGGCGAAGCATCAATTGCGATAGCAAACTTGTAGAGAGCTATACGGAGTAATGATATTAGCTTTATCAGCTGTATAAACTTGGACATACAGCAGCATCGGCAACACGCAGAACTGTTGTCGACGCCATCGGCGTTTTTCCCGCGTTCGCTCAAAATGCGTGCGGCGTTGGTGACTGTTGCCGGAGCCTCTGATATAAATAGGCACTTGGTGCCGCAGCTAAACGTCGCCTCCCTTCCCTCCCCCTCCCCCACGGCCTCTCGCGCTTCGGAAGAAGGCGCGTTTGCTCTACATATATGGTGATTGTAAAGGAGAAAAGAGATGCCTACTTCTGCAGCCCTTAATGGCCCATACGCGCTCAATCCGCACGCCCGCTCCGCACGCCTCCGCCCTCTTGCGGACCAGGGCGGAAGGCCAAAAGGCGGATCGTGTCGAAAAAGTCGTCGTTCGCTGCATCCGCACTAGACTGATCCGCACGAGCGGATTGCACGCGCACTCCGATTGGACGACGCGGTCTGTTGACAGCTGGCAACCATTCGGCGGAGCAAAGTGTTCAAGGTTGGCAACTACCTTTGACAGCAGACGACACTGGCATATTTTTGCAGATGCGACTTCAAGTTTCCGCGTCACGGTGAAAATGCGACTCTAGGCTGTCACATTCTGTTCTGCAGCCGCATGTGTTGCATTGGCGCCGTCATCCAAACACCGCATAATCATCCTATCTGCGCCACCTTTAAATTGCAATCGCCTCATGTCGCAACATGGGACGTATTCTCGCACTATCACTTTTAGTGCACGCTGCCTTGGCTGGTTGAGCAAAACCTCTAGAATCATCCAACGTGCCGCGTTCTACGTTACGCGAAAGCGATAGTATCGCCGAGCGATTCGACCAAAATCCCCGTGTTCGGTGCGATGGCGCTGTTTCTGTAGTGCTAGTGACAGTTTGCAAGAAAACAGAACACACGCACAACTGTCACGGAATACAGCTGCGTAGTCGACACGACACCCCTCTTTACTATTCAGCACGCGTCTCAGGCTCCGAGTACACTTTGCTGATATTGACACGTGTACGTGTTTATCTTTCACCGGTGACCGCTTTTCACCGACTACCAAATGTTAAACGTTATAGCTAGGCGCAGGACGCGCCTGCATGTTTCCGAAGTTTCTCGAACGTTATCGATGCTTCTATCCGTTGTCTGTTGTCACCGACGCTTACGTAATGTGATTGCATGACGGATGCGAATTGTCTAGAACTTCCTGGAAGACAAGCGGGCACCAGGGAATAATCTGGAACCTTCGATGACTCATGCGTAAAAGCCGACGCGTTTCGCCGCTGATCAGATTTTCGACGATCGCCGAGTGTGTTCGCCGCTATCGTTGTGCTTCGAGTGTAAATACTTGCGTTTGTAGGCATAGGTTCGCCCAATAAAGAATCAGTTTCGTCATACAGTTTTATGACTGTGCAAGCAAATGCTTGCATCTGCTTGTTCATGCTTTTTTTTTTGCATATATAAAACCACCGAAGACGAAGCGCGGCATAAAACGTGCCTCTCAGAAATTGAATACTTGCTGCTTGTAAGCTTTCCAAACAAAATAAAACCTTAGATGGGCTCAGTCATGGATGAAGTTCTCACAGTGTGTAAAAAGGTTGTGCATAAGTGCTTAACTTGACGCAGCAAGGAATTGAAGGTTAAGCAGCAAGTGTACAATTCAATACGACAGGCATAAAAGCAATATGTAGTCCATTTCACACTTAGGGGGAAAACGGGCGCTCCAAGTTTTCCCTTAAGTGTGAAACAGACTGTACGTATAGTGGTCACCTTATGCAGACACATACTCATGAGATGTTTTCAAGCAGAATATTTATTTGAAAGCTAATAATAATTTATATTGCTGATAAGACAACTTATTTCGAGTGAAATCAAATAATTACATTCTTTCTTGTCAGCCTGGGTGGCCAATCTGTTGCCCCTTTACTATTTTGAGAGAGAGAGAAAGCTCTTTATTGAAAATTCAGAGTGTTCAGCAAGAATATTTTTGCCTACATGCTACTCTGCAGCGAATGGGACGAAGAAGTAAGGCCGTAGAAAAGGGTAAGCAGAAGAAAAATGAAAAAAAAAAAACATGCAGCTCGTGTCATGTTAGCAGTAGAGTAAGTGTTCGAGGTGATGAAGGTAGACGGCCAATGCAAAAGAAAATAAGATAACAGTCCTGATGAGACGATGCGCATGAGTCTTAGTATATACAGCAAACCTTAATACATTAAAGCAATAAGTCCAGGGCTTAGTGCTGTTTTGATGGGCAAAGCCAGGAACCAACACCCATGTCAATGGGCCTTGGTCGAGCTTTTCTATGTTCATTTTATATCAATGTCGCTCGTCTCTTTAAGCTGGGCACTCCAGCAAGATGTGCTCTAGAGATTGCACGGTGCCACATGTAGTTGTCACAACATGGGTTTGTGGACTGGCCATTGCAAAAAAGATTGTTCATGTATGCAACATTCAGTTGAAGCCGGTGAAACAAGGTCTCCAGATGCCATGGTAGACATTGTGGTAGCCTTGATTGGAGTTCTGTGTTGATGTAGAACAAAAACTTGCAATTACCTGAAGTTGAAGACCATCTTCTATGCCGTTCATTAAGTACATATCGGCTCGCCAAAGCTGAAGCCTCACTTTTAGTGAAAAGCACTTTTATAAATTTTATGTGATCATGTCCTTTGCGGGCTAACTCATCCACCTTTTCATTACCTATTATACTGCACTTATACTAATTCAGCATTTACACAATGTAAAACACATTACCAAAGTGCACAAAAATTAAGCAGTACCATGATAGTACCAACAGTACCATGAAAAAAATGCATACCATAACAAACAGTTGGCCAGTACCTGTATTTTATTTGACAGCAAACCAAGATTATTAATGACTTAGCTTCGCAGTGAGCTCAGTGATCACTCGTGGTGTGAAAAGGTATCTGATGTAGTAAGTGGTTTTGTTTTTGTCTTTCTTAATTAGTAGCTGCTTTAACATGCACATGACAATGAATTGAAGCAATTTAACATGCACATGACAATTTAACATGCACATGACAATGGATATGGTGGAAGACAGGCCCGCACAAAAAGTGAGGAAACATTTATTGCCAATTTTTAGTTTCATAACAAACCAACGAATAGTTATTTTGGTTCAGCTTTGTGAATAATGCGCGACGTGTTCTGCCTAAAAGTGCAAGATTGGTGCGCTCCATTATCTATCTATTCACTATTCAAGTAGCCAAATGAATGGTACCCCCATGAACACCGTGAAAGAGATCACTGAAATTTGTAGTCAGGAGGCCACAGTGGCTCAGCCTCTGTACAAAACATAAAATCGTTCCAGAAGAAAACATACTGGTGA
>NC_051158.1:80901844-80985535 GCF_013339745.2 Dermacentor silvarum
CTACGTGGAATAATGACGCACGCACGACGAACGCGCGAGCAGTGGCACGAGCGCGCCATCGCGAAAGCTGCGAATGAAGACGACGCTCGAACCAATGCTGATGATGACAGTTTGCTGTACACAAGTGAAGTGGCCTAGCCATGTACGATTTCGCCTAGGCATATAAAGTTTCGCTTTAAAACAAAAATTGGGATGTGCTGAGCATGGCATTGTCCTCATTTTGACGAAATTTATCTAAAACAAGCCTGCAGTATGATTCTAAACATGATGTTGTTGGTTATGTTGACAGCGGCACTGAAAGGCCTGGTCGGGTAGCAAGCACAGCACTCTAGATTCTGGTGTCAGGCATAGCGAAGAGGTGGCTTCAGCCTAGAGCTTTCTCGACTGGTCCATTCTTGAGCCGTTTTGAGTTTACTGGGAGAACAAGTATGCAAGCTAAAGTGAGTGTGGCCTCACTGTAAAGACATTGATCTGCGATCAAGCTAGCAACAATTGTGCAGTTTGACGTAATGGTTGAGCGGAAAGCCGTCATTTAATTGTGCATTTGGGACAGCACTTGGAATGACGACGCAGAATCCTTTTTAAAGGATAGGGCAAAAGTATACCTTATTTGCGAAGCGCCGCATTTATTGAAATGTAACAACTTGGGGAAATATGACCTCCACATTGGCACGAATGTTTTTTCATGGAATACTCAAAATTTAGGAGCCCGGCCATGACCTCAAACTGAAATTTCTACCAAAAAACACTGACAGGCATTCCTACGAAACATCTTTCGGCAACATGAATGTAAAATTTGCCTCACAAGTATTACGTAACAGTGTGTATTTGGCAATTAAGGCCATCATTGCTTTTAACGTTCTGCATCCTACTACCACACACAGACAGCTCGAAAAGTAGTGAAGAAGAAAGCGATGGCGTGCTTGAGTCAAACGTAGTTTACTGTGTGTATGTGGATATTTGATACTCACCTTCCTAAAGAAAAGGCAGTGCGGCTGAAGCCGCACTCTCCAGTAGGAAGGCAGCCGGGACTTCGCAAGACGTAGCCAGCTTTTTATGACGTTTAAAGCTGTTGAAATGAAGGGCGAAACCCGGGGTCATTTATCTCTGCCAATTGAGGCGGCACATGAATATGACGTGACGCTGGAGGACAAATATCAACGTGTAATAGATCCTATTGCGCTCCATCAAAGAGTTTAAAAGGGAATTTTTCACCATTGTGACGGAAGAGACCAGTGTTCCCCCTTTTGCATTTCAGACTGGAAGTTGCAATTTCTTCAGTTTGTAACCACCTGCGTCTTCTTTGGCATTTGCGGCTTAAAAACTGCGAATTAAGCTTTTGAAAGGGGCCTAAATCTGCTGTCGAAGGAAAACTGAAGAAGCTGCAATATGTAGCTGTCAGGGTTTCTCGCTAAGCACAATGTTTCCTTTCTTTTTCGCATCAAAAACTCGTGGTTTTCAGTTTCCTTTCCTTAATCATAATCCTGGCATTGTCAAAATCCATTTGTGTCAAATAACTTTTTTCTATGAATGCAAGCTTTTTCATTCCTCATTCTTTTTCCAGATCATTCCTTTCCAACATCCAAACATACAGGTCATCCGATGCTTTGCTTATCCTTAATGTAACTGTGTCTTAGCAGAACATACGTAGCAGCATTTTCTAGTGTACATTGCCATCTGAAATTTCTCTCCTGAAATAGCTCATGCGGCATCCGCCTGTGTCTTGCATTAACCTTTGCACCGTGTGCTATGCAGAATTTGATCTTTCTTAATGTTTTCGAAGTTCCGTGTTTGCGGAGCAGAGTGGCTTCTTTTGTGAATGTAAGCTTTCTGAATCCCCTATTTATTTCCTAGTCGCGTAAAGTATTGCTGTTTTAGCTGATAGCCTGGGTATTTGCGCATGCTTCACTAAATTGATTGATCGCAGAGTGTGGTTTAGCGGCTGTCCCACTCGGACGTGGTCGCTTTGTTACGTTTCTAGGATGTGGGGGCCTGGTCAGTTGCATTGGGAATCATTCTCTCGAGTCAGTCACCCACTTCTGGAATCCGCACATGGACATAGACTACTAACTTACACGCACCGTGCTTAGTGCTCCTCGTTCGTCCTTTCCTGCTCCAACCATGGGCAAAATGTGCTTGTAGCCTTCCTCAGGCTTGATTTGGCGTGAGCGGTGACCACCGTACGTGCTTACCTGGTCCGAGGTGTAAGAAGCTGATAACCACGTGAGCGGAAAGGCCCACAAAACCGGCTGCCGAAGGTGATGCGCACGAAAGCCACCATGTTCGTACTGACACAAAGAGGGGCACCATGTCTGAACGTCACATTTGCGGTCCCCGAAAAAAACAAAACTACACGTCCAGATTCGAAAGGAGGAACTCTGAAATTCCGGGTTATTTATGTCGCTGCATTGGCTGCGGCAGCAGATGGCTGCGTCTCCCGACTGCTTCGCCGTGCAAATTGCTTATCTTCAAAGGTAATTGTCGGTGCAAACGGGTGGGGCACGCCGCCCAATGTGTTTGCGCTGCTGGTTTTCGCTCAATACTTGACTGCCATGTGCCACTACGAAGGTGAGCCGTTTACGAGCTCGAGTTATTACTTTCGACGTATCTCGATATGCAAATTTTATTTCTGCTCTCGTACGAGAAGGCGCACTGTTGTCTTCTGCCAGTAAAGTCGCATGTCCTGTTCACTCATTTGTGACTTCTTTGTGTGGGCGTCAGTAGAGGCTCTTCCGTCTCCTGGCAAACAGAATGCACCCGCTACGCGGTCACAAAAGCCCCGAAACATGCTGTAAATCTAGCAGGGTGAGCGCGGCGCGTACCAGCGTACGCTACTGGTAAAGAGCAGCCATATCAGATGTTGCATAAATATCTGAATGTTATTTCCGCTTCCTGTTTGAGCAGCGCCCTCTGTCTTATTCCGTCGTAAGCTCCATGCGCTTCCGCTGTTTATTTCGCACCACTGTGGAAGGTACAGTTTCCTCTCTCTGAGGAGGTTTTTGTTGTATGCTTGATGCTTGATGCGTTTCGACGGTGAAAAACGGTGTGTCACTACATTGCGTCAAGGGTACTCGCAATAACGTCAACATTCATCGTGATATAGGTTCTGCAGGAATATTTCGTTCAATCAGTGGCCGTCGGTGAAACCGTCGGTGAGACCTAACGCGTCTTTGACATTCTCACCGAAGCGGCTCAGCGAAATTCGCCACAGGTTCATCACATGGGAACTGTGCAGCGAAAAGGCAGTAGTGCAGCTTAAGAACTTTCTGCTACACGGAAATTTACTAAGGCTTTCTTCCTCGTTCACCCATCTTCCCTTTGGTTTCGTACGTCGTAAACACTTTCTCAGACTAAGGCGTAATCGATAGATGACTGCATATTTAATGCGTTGTCATTGCACTTATCTTTTCTGTCACCTACCGCAAGGTTCTGTTCATCGCAAAGATGAAGCTACCCGCCGTGGTTGCTCAGTGGCTATGGTGTTGGACTGCTGAGCACGAGGTCGCGGGATCGATTCGCGGCCACGGCGGCCAAATTTCGATGGGGGCGAAATGCGAAAACACCTGTGTACTTAGGTTTAGGCGCACGTTAAAGAGCCCCAGGTGGTCCAAATTATTCATGAGTCCCCCACTACGGCGTGCCTCATAATCAGATCGTGGTTTTGGCACATAAAACACAATCATTTAATTTTTTAGAAGACCAAGCACTAGAGAATCGTTCTAATTATTATGTAATTATATTGACACCTTGTTTATCTTTCTCGGCTGACGCGTTTCATCGTCTAACAAGTGTTATAGCGCAGCGCAGGACGCGCCTGCATTTATCGGAAGTTTCTCGAATGTTATCAATGGTTCTATCTGTGTCTGTTGTCTACGAATCCTGCGTAATCTGACTGCATCTATGCGCGATGCGAATTGTGTAGTAGTTTATGGAAAACACGCCGGCACCAGCGATCACACGGGAACCTTCGATGACTCACGTAGGTGAAAAACCCGACGCGCTCAGCCCGCTGATAACATTTCGACGACCGCCGACTGTGTTCGACGCTATCGTTGTGCATCGAGTGTACCTTGCTTATGTGGTCCCAGGTTCGCCCAATAAAAAATAAGTTTCATCATTCACAGTTTTACAACTATTTTATTCACTGTCACTGCTACGTGGCATCTATATCTTCCATGTGCGCAGTCATAACTCCTACTAACGTAACTCAGCCCAATTTTCTCAACTCAATATCGCTTCCGATGCAAGCCGTCAGTTCTTTGTTTCGATCCTAGCTGTCACTACGTCCATTTCAGCCACGTCCATTTCATTCCCCATAGGCCGCAAATAATAAAGGATCCTTACATGTGTCTTTTATCTTTTAAAACTTCATACATCGTCTAATGATCATGCCTACGCCTCCCCCGCAGCTTTTTCAAGCAACGCTTGTACTGGCTCACTAGTTTCGGTGGTGTTGAAGCCACGCATAAAATCACGTGTGGCGCATACCCGTATTGGACATGTCGGTACGAGCCAGGGATATGCGGGTATAAGCCAAGGACCAGAAAGAAACAAGGAAGCAACGAACCAAAGAAAGAAGTAAAGAAAGTAGGAAAGAAAGGAAGAAAGAAAGATCAGGTGCGGCGAAAGCTGCGCCGGTGGTGGATAACGTGACGCGCGCGACCAGTCAGGGTCATTTGGTGTGTCGCGGGGAGGGAAAGAGAAGGAAATGTGGTTGGAGCTCGCTCCGCCGCGCTTCCCTCTTTTCAGATCAGTTTCGGCGCCCAGTTGGGAAGGCCTCGCGTGGTGCGTTCCACCAAGGATCAGGCTGCGTTTGAGCAACGGCGTAGCGAACTCGCTCGGGAAAGGGCTCGTCAGTCGACGTGCGCATTCTAGTGTAAAGGCTTCCGAAGCCCAGGTGAAACGTGAGCGAAGAGCCGTTGACCCCGAGTTGCGGGAGCGCGATGTTGAGGCCAAACGTCAGCGCAGTGTTGTCCTCCAGGAACCCGACAACGGTGGTGCACGCCTCAGTAACCCTAGCGCCAACTTCTCCGGTGCAACGGCCAGGTTTCAACGCGAGTTTCTCAACGGGAACTTCGGAGTTGGTACTCGTTGTAAACGTGGTACTCGTCACTACAATTCGTTCCGACGAACACCGAAGAAACACACGAACTTCGCTTAGCCCCATTTCCCTGACAGCGGACGGGCTGCTGATTTTTTTAGTGCAGCTCTTAGGCACCCGTTCCCGTGGCAAGCATCGGCATCGGCTTAACCGAGCTAACGAGCACAGTGCAAGATGAAAGCGAACGCGGAGCGTAGTGGGAGACGAAAGACGCGAGGAAGAAAGCGGAGATCGTGCAGCTGAGCCATGAGGCGGTAAGCGAAGGAGGGGGGTATGACGAAAGTTTGAGAAAGAAAGCGTAGTGTGGCGACCATGACCACAAGATGGCGCCAGAGTAGCGCGTGTCGTCTAGGGGGTCTGCCGGCGGCCTTCACCCACGCGCTGGGTCTCGCTATCTCCAGATTAGCGCGTCAATCGCATTACACTTAGATTCAAATGCACTTAGCCGCTCGTGAGAGATTGTCCGCGCTAACCAATATATCGCGAAATGAAAACACAGGATTGAGCTGCGCTCAGATTTCGCATTAGGGAGTATCGTAATTATCGGTGGCATTTTTTTTTGACCCAGTCCATCTATTGCACCCTTTCCATAAAACTTTTCAATTAGAAGCCACTGCAGGAAATCTCTTCAATAAGTTTCGTTAAATGCGTAAGCGCTATTATATTCGCACTCAGGTGTTTGAATTGCCAACCATTAATTCTGCTTTTCAACAGCCTGTTAGTTTGTACAACAAATTGTGCAATCTAAGTCATATTCTTTTTACGTCAATTCCTAATTTTGTTGCAGTTCAGTAGCTAGGTGCTGTGTTGCTATATTCAATATATATATATTATATATATATATATATTACCGTCCTGATTTCCCGAGGTCCGCTAGAAAAAGCGACCTGCTCATGCTGGGAATAGAGGTCCTACTGGTGAACCTACATTGCTCCCTGAAAATTATCCCTTGACGCACGAAAGAGTCGTCGCGGCTGGCTCGGTGACCTTCGCGGGTGACGTCAATGACTGTAAAATATGTTTACCGCAAGCGCTGCCCTTTCCATTTCACACACCTGCATTTCAACATCTGGCACCCTGCGGAGTGCCATCTGCATTTCCCCGGAAAGGTTTCTGAGTATGGCAGCCGCTTTAGCCGGTTGCTTCGTGATTATTCCGCCAAGCTCGTCACTACGTCAATTACTTCCCCTCATTCGCGCCACTAGGTTCCGTTCCTTCATTGTATCGCACAAGTTTTAATGGTATTGGCATTCTTAGGGTACATAAACCCAGTTTTCTGCAGCTGTCTATCTATCTAACTGTGTTTGTATCTAACCGTTTCTCCGCCAACATGGGTCACTATGTAATCGGGTCGCTCTCCGGAGGGAACAGTGTCTCAAACCAACTGTTAGAATACCTTTAGTCACTCAGTATGTGGCAATGTATACATATATGCCACTCTTGAGCGAACCTTTTTGCCTGAAGACATGCGTGACTGTCGATGAGTGACTGCGTATGTACCCTTCTTCAATGCGACTCTTTAGCGCCGACTCGGAGTACTGGGTATATGTCAATTGGTTTGTGCCGGTCTTCAATGAAGCTCTTTAAAGCCAGCTTGGGTGACAGGGTATGTGCCAGTAGGTGTGCTACAATAGAATGGCAATAGGATCATTTAAGTTTCTCCGATGTCGAGCAGAATGGAGCCCATGTCACAAGGGTTCCTCAAGGACAGCCACCCGACGCCTTATCAGGCTGCGTCACACAGGCACCAGCTATGTGCCGCTTTGCAATGAACGTCTTTGACGTCAACAGTTTAGATAGCTGCGTCTTGAATGCACTGAGTTTGGGCCGCTCTTCAATGCATTCCACAATGAGGGACTCCGATAATATTTTATTATAATTTTTTACAATAAAAAAGCACTACATGTTGACATTGATATTTTAACACAGCTTCCAGCTTATTCGTTCTTTTCGCAACCTCCGCACATACTGGCATTATAGCAAGCAAAGGAAAAACAAGAACCGAAGAAATTATGTGAAACTTTTTTCTTCTTGCGACTTTCCCGCTGCTGCTGCTGGCTGCTGTCATGTGGAGTAGCTCTTGTCGAATGCGTTGGTCACACAGAAAGTGATGTCCTTGTCACGCCATCGTGATCGTTCCATTGTCATCCCTGCTGCCTGCAATCTTGCACGACTGGCCGGTACCAGACATAGTGCCAACCAACACCAGATATATTGCGATTAAGGACTGCCCTATTGGCCGGTACCAGACGTTTTGAAAGGGAGTACGTAATATAATGCCAATTAAGGCGGCCCGTAGGTGGCAGATGATGCACGGAAATGTAGACGTGAGATCCAAAACCAACACCTCGTTGTTGCGTGCTGTCTTCCTCATTCAAACCTCGTCATCTTATCGCCTTAAAGCCATTGTAATCATTTTTCATTTTGATGTGTCATTCTTCCACCATTTTTTCGATTTCGCTGTCTCTGCGTTGTCATATCCTGGTCATCACGTCACCATCTCCGATCATTCGTTGTCAACCACCATCGTGATCGCATCCTCATCAATCGGTCATCATCATTCAACCGTTGTTACGCCAGCGTCATCGCGGCGCCGCCATCACAATGTTCCCGTCATGTCGTCCCAGTCTTTCCATCTTCGTTATTTTTGCGCGGCACTTTCATCGTCATTAAGTATTCATCCACTGTCGTCATGCTTTTGCGTTCATGCCGTCATCGTAATTCAACTTCCATCATCCTATTATCGGTATGACGTCGTCACCATACAGTCGTCGTCCGACTATCCTCGTCACGCCGTCGACCTGATTCCGGCTCCTTCATTCCCTTAGTCACATTGTCGTCGTCATAACAATGTCGTGATTCCAGCGTCATCATGCGATAGTCGTCACGCCGTTGCCGTTACACCATCATCGTTATACCATCATCGCACTTCGAAGTTGTCAAGCCATTGTCGTCACACCACACATACCATCGTCGTCACCCAGGCGTCTTCCTCCCATTGTGCCATTGTGGCCGTTACATCGAAGCCTTCGTTCCATTACGGTCAATGCGCCATCGTTATTTCATCGTAATTGTTGCGTCGTAATCATACCGTTATCTCCATCCCGTCTCCGTCATTCCATCGCCGTCATGTTTGTCATGTGCATAATCGAACGCCTACACGCTATAGGGAGGAGGCGGTTCCCAGTGGTACTGTCCAACTGGGTCGTTTGGTATCTACTTACAAATCATTGCTAAGGAGGAACAGCATTCTTCATAAACAGCAATGAAAGCTTCGCTTCAAGTGTTTAGCACAGCACGGGCGATCGCAGATTGTTTGTACTCTGAGCTTACAGCTCACTTCGGCTTGTGCGCGAGGGTATTTTCAATCTTGTGTTTGAGCGCATAGGATGAAAATGAATGACAGTGCCAGTGAGGTTTCAAAACCATTTCCGTTTAATTCCACTGTGTTGTAACCCCGATAATGATAGCCGGCAAAAATGATTATGTTTCAATACATAAAACATACAATGCACACAACACCCATGCGCCGTATATCAATCTATGCGACACCTATTAAAGAGTAATTAAATTACTATATTCAGTTTATTACCAAGTATTCACATCACCAATTAACGGGTATTGCAAAGTTGCACGATATCATCAAGTAAAATGTCTTGTAACCGGAAAAGTATTTCAGCTTTGCTGTTAGTAGTATGGTGTGAGCGTGTTTAAGGGGAGTAAACTACCACCACCTGACGTTTCTTCGTTTAACTCTGCTCTGCTTTCATTGCCATGGCGAGACACAGCAGGCTGGATTCATCAGTGTTCAGATCGAAAAGATGCTCAAGTCTGCAGTCTCAAACCTGCATTACACCATGAAGGCCGTGTCAGGCGACCCTTTTGGTAAAGCGCATGTCACGCCTTTCACAACAGTGCAAGAAATTAACAAACGTAGGACCACAACTCTGCTTTGAAGCTAGCAGTGAAATTTGGCACGACGTAATTGTATCCATAAAAACTGGAGACGCGCTCTCACTTACCTTCTTTTGCTAGCAGTAGAAGCACTGGCATTTAGGGGTCACGAAGAAGAAATGATTACATTGTAAAATAGGAAAATCATGGTTACGTAATACTGAATTGTTATTTTGTTTAGCAATATTTCGATCAGTCACATTCCAGTCACGTTTTCACGTAGGCCTTTTTTTATTTATTATTTGTTCCCCTAGCCACGCTTTATTTGTGCACATGTCCATGATGTGGATGGCAATAGGCTATATAAATCGAACTTGAACTCAGTTCGATTAGGACACACAGGCTGCGCAAACTCTTCTATGAAACGCATGTCCTCCGGTACAGCAATGTGCTGATTTAAGCGGTAGCACTAGTCGTCAGGGCAGTATATATTGTTACGGTGGGGATAGAAGACAATGTCGACGAGGCAGAAGACGACGAAGTGGCAAGAGCCTCCTGGATTCCCAGCGGTTGTTTATGTATCTCTTGTAAAAATATCGTGTAAGTAGTTGTATACCCGTGACAATATATATATATATATATATATATATATATATATATATATATTGTGAAGAAGGAGACGCGCCTCCGTCCAGCGGCATCGCCAACGCTCGGCCCGCTCTGCTCGCGCTGTTGGTCGAATAAACCTCTTCTCAATTGGTGGAGGTTGCTGGATTTCCCCCGCCGCTTGCACCCTGGAGCTTCGAACCCGAACGCTTCCGAAGCCCATCATGACCGACAACACCGACCCGCCGGCGCCTGCGCCCCAGCCCGTCATCTGCACCGGGATTCCTCAGCAACGTGATCCGAAGGTCTTCAGCGGTACAGATGAAACGGACGTGGACGACTGGTTTACGTCGTATGAGCGGGTGAGCGCGCATAACAAGTGGGACGACGTCGCGAAGTTGACCAACGTCATATTTTATCTTACTGGCGTTGCCCAACTCTGGTTTCATAACCACGAAGTCGACATCCCGACATGGTCAACTTTCAAGACGTCTTTCACTCAAGTGTTTGGTCGACCTGCTGTGCGCTAACTACGCGCTGAACAGCGAGCGCTTGCGAGCCCGTGCCCAGCAGACTGGTGAAAATTTCACTAGCTACATTGAAGACGTCATTGACCTTTGTAAACGTGTCAACGCCGCCATGCCCGAAGCTGATAAAGTTCAGCACATCCTCAAAGGCATCGATGACGGCGCATTCCAGATGCTTTTGGCCAGGAATCCGCGCACCGTTTCTGATGTAGTCACGTTATGCCAGAGCTACGAAGAGTTGAAGAAGCAACGCGTCCTGACTCGGCAGCCTCTGTCGACCGCCGACTCGCTAGCGAGTCTGGTTGCCGTTTCCGACCACTCTCCACTGCTTCAGCAGATTCAGGACTTCGTGCGCGAGGAGGTTGCCCATCAACTTTCCTTGGTCCCCTTCACTCAGGAGCCGTCCTGTCGCCTGCCTTCGACGCTCCGTACTGTGATTGCCGAAGAGGTCGCACAAGCTGTTCCCGTCGCTCACCACCAGCCACCTGTAGCCGCGCCTCTTCCCTATACGCAGACAGTGCAGCCTGTCGCCGCGCCTCTTACGTATGTGCAGGCGGTGCAGCCCCCTGTCATCTCTTGACCTTGACTCGATTGGCACCGAACAACGCCGGGACCCGTGGATCGCTTCTCTTTTCGCCTATCTTTCTGGATCATCGACCGTTCCTGTATCCCGATCCCTCCGACGCCAAGCTGTTCATTTCGCCATTCGTGATCAGCTGCTTCACCGACGCAACTACGCTCCTGAAGGCCGCAGATGGCTACTAGTCATTCCCCGCAGCTTAAGATCCCAAATTTGTGTCTCTTTTCACGATGATCCGCAATGTGGCCACGCCAGAGTACTCAAGACTTACGAACGCATAAGCCATTGCTACTACTGGCGGGGAATGTACACTTTTGTACGAAAGCTTGTTCAGTGCTGCCCTGACTGTCAACGTCGCAAATTACCACCTTTACGTGCGTCTGGCGCCTTGCAGCCGCTTCCGTGCCCTGCCAAACCCTTCGATCGCGTAGGCATTGACCTCTAGGGCCCGCTTCCCATGACACCGGATGGCAATCGGTGGATCATAGTTGCTGGGACCATTTGACACGCTACGCCGAAACTGCTGCTCTACGGAATGCTACCGCGCGGGATATAGCCTCTTTCGTCCTGCATCGCTTCGTCCTTCGACATGGCGCACCTCGAGAACTTCTCAGTGCTAGAGGTCGCGCCTTCCTCTCCGAGGTCATCGAAGCTCTGTTTTCGGAATGCCACATTATTTATTGAACGAGCACGGCTTACCTTCCGCAAACTAACGGGCTCACGGAGCGGTTTAACCGCACTCTCGGTGATATGCTCGCGATGAACGTGGCATCTGATCATGGCAACTGGGACCGCGTACTTCCGTTTGTAAAGTTCGCATACAACACCGCGATACAAGCTACAACGGGGTTTTCACCTTTCTTCCTCCTATATGGACGGGAGCCATTGCATACCATCGACACTCTTCTTCCATACCGTCCTGACGCTTCCGAGTGCCCACCTGTGTACGAAGCTGCCCGACAAGCCGAAGAGTGCCGCCAGCTCGCGCGCACCTTTACGTCTCAAGAACAACAGCGCCAGAAGGAAGGAGGCGCCGACTCACCGCCCAGTCCCACGTATGCCCCAGGATCTCTTGTATGGCTGGCTGTTCATTGCCAAACTCCAGGCCTTTCCTCAAAACTCGTTCCAAAGTACGAAGGTCCTTACCGCGTCTTGGAGCGAACGTCCCCGGTGAATTTTCTCATCGAGCCACTTTCTCCATCTGATGACATGCGCCTGGCGTGGACTTGACCTTGTCCGACGTGGCGCGTCTCAAGCCCTACAATGACCCTCTGCCAACAACAACTTAGGTCGCCAGGATGGCTCTTTTTCTGCGGGGGCGATTGTGAATAAGACGCGCCTCCGTCCAGCGGCATCGCCAACGCTCGGCCCGCTCTGCTCGCGCTGTTGGTCGCTGGTGTTTTTGGAGACGGTGCTCCACGCTGCCTCGCCGTTGTTGAAACTCGTAGCGTCCTTGAAAGCCACCGCCAATAAACCTCTTCTCAATATATATAACGCTCTAACGCTCCCACCTAAAGCTCCCATATATATATATATATATATATATATATATATATAGAGAGAGAGAGAGAGAGAGAGAGAAACTAGGTGGGGTGATGAAGTTAGGAAATTAGCAGGCGCAAATTGGAATCAGCTAGCGCAAGACAGGGATAATTGAGATCGCAGGGAGAGGCCTTCGTCCTGCAAAGCACAGAAATATAGGCTGTTGCTCAATACGTGCTGCATACTATGTGTTTTTCCGAGCGTGAAAAAGCCTGCGAATACACGCAAAATGCCTCGTGCGGCCAGTCGCACGGCGATTCTCCGTGTGTTCACGGGCTTCCGTCACACTCGGAAAAACCCATTTATGTAGCACGTATTGAGCAACAGAAAGCTGTATTGGGAGTTTTTCATGTTGCTCTACAATCTTCTCATTGACACTTTGATAATTAGGGCAGTACTTCTCGAGTTAGATAATTATTTACAATTACCTAATTAAATCTCAGTAGCGAAAAAATTACTGGCGGCTACTCCCCTGTACTGGTAACAATACGCACTAGGTTTGCTTCGCGTAAAGCCTTTCCTCTTTTTTTTCAATCGTGCTGCGTGATAGCTGGGACACCCTGTATATATATATATATATATATATATATATATATATATATATATATATATATATATATATATTTGTAATCACATTTAACGTACTTCATCGTTCTCTTTTGTATATAGCCATCATCATCCCTGTTTTTCTTCTTCGTGTTTGAGCCTGGGCCGTGCCGGCGGAATAAACGGGTCTGGCAGTGCTGCCTGTGCTGGTCGTTTTCCGTCTTTCAATGGTGGAGGTGCGTCCAGATCCCGACGTCCTCCTGCGTTCCTGCCCTACCTGGAGCTACGTTCCGGTCACCGCCTGCGCCCGGCCGCGCATTTACATTCGCACGCCCGTGCATGATGATGATGATGATTTATTGGCATCCCCTTTAAAACGGGACGGCGACAAATAGTCACCTAGCCTACTTGATTTATTCAGGTATATTATACATGTTCTTTATCTATCATTTTTGTATACCTCTCATTATTTTTATTTTTAAAAATTTACCTTGTACCGCTGCCTATGATTTTAAGAGATCAGGTCGTATCCATCTTTTCCCTGCTTTTTTTCCACCAGTACTCTAATCGTCTCTTGCTGATCTCTACGGCTGATCTGCTTATGCTTCCTTCCACTTTAAACCCAAGCGCTTCTGGGAGTTGCACGTTACCTACGGTTCTCGCTGGGTGGATCCCGTCGCATTCCATTAGGATGTGCTGAGTGGTCTCTGGATCTTTACTGCAGCATACACATGTCTCATCTAGTTCCGAATATTTGTTCCGATACGTTTTCGTCCTTAGGCAACCGGCTCGAGCCTCAAATAGCAAGGCACTGCCCTTTGTGTTCTCGTACAAATTTTCCCTTCTAATTTCTTTCTTCTCATTCTTGTAAATCTCCATTTTCCTTTTTGTTTCCATTCTTTGCATCCAATTCACGGTCTCTATTTCTCTCACTTTCTTTCTGATGACCCCTGGTTGTCTATTTACAGTTTCGATTATCCTGTACTTCGTTACCAACTTCCTTGACCTCTTCCTCCATTCTGTGTCCACGCTTTTCATGTAGAGATACTTGTGCACTTTAGCCGCCCATTTATTTTCATCCATGTTCCTGAGCCTTTCTTCAAAACTAATTTTGCTCTGTGCTTCTCTGACTTCAAAAGAGGCCCAACCCATGTCCCCCTGCACTGCCTTATTTGTCGTATTACCGTGTGCTCCCAAAGCCAACCGGCCTACTGATCTTTGGTTAATTTCCCAACCCGCCAATATATCCGATTTTAAGCATATAATGGCATTTGCAAATGTTAGCGCTAGCACCATTACTCCTTTCCAGATTCCACGCACCACCTCATACTTATTGTGACCCATAGTGCTCTGTGTTTCATTATTGCTGCATTCCGCTTCCCCTTTATTTTCAGATTATCTTGGTGGTTGCTTGAGTAATTCTTTCCTTCGTTTATGTGTACGCCGAGGTACTTATATTGCTTCACTATGGGTATTACTTGCTGTTGAATTGACACCACGAAGTTACTCGTGTGTTCATTAAAGATCATAATCCCTGATTTCTCTGTGCTAAACTTAAGGCCTAGATTTGTCGCTGCGTTTCCACAGATATTCACAAGTATCTGTAAATCTTTTTTATTGTCCTCTAGTAGCACAATGTCGTCTGCGTACATCAGTCCAGGGACCTTCTGTTGCACCATTTGTCCATTACGCATGTAGGATAAATCGAAACCTAATTCGCTGTTTTCCAGTCGTCTTTCTATACCCTTGACGTAAAGCGTGAACAACAATGGTGACAGAGGGCATCCTTGCTTCAATCCTTGGTGAATTCCCACCATTTCATTTCCTTTTCGGCCTTCCCTTACCACTTGTACTTGGTTGTCTCGATATATCTCCTTTAGCAGCTCCACGAAATCGTCATCTATGCCTTCGTATTGAAGAATATCCCACAACCGGTGCAGCCGGTTGGTTGCAGCGCGCCCGCATGGCGCTAAAGGGAACTACAGATCTAGGTACTTGCTAGGGGTGCGTCTCCGCGAACGCCCCTAGCTCCGCGAATCCCTGTGCCTTTCGCGCCTAAATAAACGCATCACTGTTTTGATGATCCAAATATAATCTCCCTATCAGGGACAGAGCATTCTACCTGACTGGAGCAGTATTTGTTTATTTGGGTTGTTGCTATGCTGCGCTCCGCAACACCCCAACGACCGCCCCTTCGCGTCGGCGCCCGGCACCACGACTTCCGCCGGGGCACCGGGGCATAAACGAAAGCAGTATCCGCTTCCGAAAGAGCGGACGCTCGCATCGTTGGCGGCCGGACGACTAATCTTGACACAAACTGCTAAAAGAAGTTTGAAAAAAAAATCTGTTACAATGTCAGACGTGGGATACGAACCACCGCCCAGAAGACATCACTGGGACCTGAACGTAGTGCCTTAGACCGCTCGACCATGCTGACAACACGAACAATGTTGCACACAAAGCCCTATTTAACCCGTAGTAGCTCATTTGTGGCATTACGCCGAAGGTGGCGCCAGCTTTTCCAGTGGTGGAGCTCGCCCCCAATAGGCACGTGCAAGCCCTAGGCGCGAAAAGTACCTAGATGTGTTGTTCCCGTTGGCGCCGCGCGGGTGCGCTGCAGTCAACCGGCTGGACGGGCGTGCGAATGTAAATGCGCCGCCCGGCCACCCCTACAGCTATGGCCACCCCTGCGTCGGCCGCTGGCACTATCGCTACCCCTAACGCTCCCACTCCCACGACATCGGCTGCACTGACATCGTGCACCATTACCAGCCATCAACGTGATCCACCAGTCTTTGCGAGTCTCCGCGGGGATGACTTCGACAACTGGCTCGACAATTACAACCGCGTGAGTTCGGCCAATGGGTGGACCGACAGACAGAAGTTGACTAACGTCAACGGCCTTACTGAACGCTTCCACCGAACGCTCTCTGACATGATTTCTATGTATTTACGTCCTGACCACAGAAACTGGAACGTCCTTCTTTTTGTTACATGTGCTTATAACACTGCGACACAACGAACTACCGGTTACAACCCTTTCTTCCTGGTGTATGGACGATCTGCCTCCTCCATCTTCGACACCGAATTCTTTTTCTCTCCTGCTTCGCCTAACACCTCGCTCCCAGAAGATTTTGCAGCTCGAGTCGCGCATTGCCGTGAAATTGCTTGTCGCAACACCGCCGCTACCCCAGTAGAAAGAAAACGTCACTGCGACAGTAAACGCCGCGACATCGCCTTCCATCCTGGAGACCAAGTCCTCCTATGGACGCCGGTTCGAACCTCTGGCCTTTGCGAGAAATTCCTTAACCGGTACACTGGGCCCTACACAGTCCTACAACAAACTTCCGCAGTGAACTATCTAGTTACCCCGCTTCACTCCGTCACGGACCGCCGTCGTCGTAGTGTACGTCTCCCACATGAAGCACTTTATTCCCCGTTCAGCCGATCGTTTGATTGCGGCCAGGTTGGCCGCTTTGACGGGGGGGGGGGGGGGTGAATTAGCGTAAACATTTACCGTACTTCGTCGTTCTCATCTGTATATAGCCATCATCATCCCTGTTTCTCTTTTTCGTCGTGTTTGAGCCTGGGCCTTGCTGGGGGAATAAATGGGTCTGCCAGGGCTGCCTGTGCTGGTCGTCTTCCGTCTTTCAATATATATATATATATTGTAATGAAGAAAAAGACGCACCTAGGCTCGGGCGCTCGGACTGCGGGGGTAGACAGAGAGGAAGACGACGAGGCAGGGAACAGAACAGCTGGCCCAGGAACGGGTGCTGTTTCTGTGTCTCTTTGTTCATTACAATGGCGCAGTCTACAATGAAGCTGCCTTAAGGCGTTTCCACCATAAGTATTCCTCGCAAGGTTTTTCGACGTGCCGGGTCCCTCCTTCCCAGGAACGCCGTTCACGCTTCCTTCGATATGGAGCCCGCCACCCTACCACCGTCGCAAGTACCCACTGCACCGTCTGGGGACGGCGTCCAAGCCTCCTCGGCGGCTCTCGGACAGGGTTGTAACGATGCCCTCGTCCACGCCATCGCCGAGCTGACAGAACAGCTCCAGGGTATGACGACCGCCTTCGCATCCATCAGCGGTTGCGTCCTGCCTGGGAACGCCGTCCACGCTTCTCTGCAGCCGGCGTTCGTCGACATACCGAGGTTTCGTGGCTTTCAAGACGGCGTCATCCTTTGGGTTCGCAGCATCGATGCCCTGGGTGATCGTCATGCCTGGCCAGACCACACAAGATGGCTGGTTGCCGCGAAACGACTCTGCGGTGCCGCCAAGGCATGGGACAACTACGCAGGCATTAAACTTGGGTCATGTCCTGAATGGAGTGCAGCTGTGATCGCTGCTTTCGGCCCCCTTACGTATGCCTGCGACGAGCCCGGCCAGAAGTGCTCTACGGCCGGAGCACCTGAGGAGCACCACCTTGACTCGGCAGTAGTTCCCTGCAGCGCATCACCATGGAGGCCCGCCAGCTGGCCCACCGCGGAAGCCGGCTCCACGAGTGTCGTCGTCGGCCCCATTGTAAACGGTGGGAAGCGCACGGCGATGAACGCTCCCGCTTCGAGTCACCACCGAGCGGCAGATCACAAACCGGCGTCATCGGCTGCACTACTACCCATAAGCACGCAGGACAACACCGCTGCTACTTCAACTTGGCATTCTTCTGGCACCTTGAACTTGGTACCCGGGGAGGTTTTGGCAGATTGCCTCTCCACCTGCCCCGCTGTAGACCCAGAATGCGAGCCAGTTTTACCACCACGGGTCTTGGACTCTGCGTCTACCACTTCCGACACTTTACCATCACTTCCAGAGACCGAGACCCCTTTCGGTCCACAGCCGTCAGTCAAATGGCTCCGAAACACACCAACGCCGGGGTGCATGGAGGCGCCGACGCTATCACTCCAGGAACCCGACCTATCCACGGATCGTGGCAGGGAGATGCTTCCTGACTCGTCGGAGCCACATCGTTGCATGCCCACGGAGTCGTTGGCCGAATTTGCTGCCGTTCACAGTGCACTGAGAGAGGCCTCAGTGATGGTCATCATCAGCAGAGAGCTGCCCGCACGCGAAAGACGCGTAGCACGCGCAAGACACCGAAAGAGACGCGCAAAAGACCAATCGCGCAATGCTCACGGTTTTTCGTCAAGCGCCGTTGATTCACGCGCAACTACGAGCCTCGGTCATTTTGCGGCAACGTTGCGAAGATGTACGCGACGAGTGAGCAGAGCGGCTGCTCATTGTGCACGATCTCCTGCCGAAGGTGTCAAATTGCGACAGGATATACGTCGACGAGACATGCGACCCGATCGTAACACGCAGTGCCGACCCCCAGAGACGCTGGTTGCGCACAGGACGGCTTTCCCTGCTTTTCATAATCAGCTTGAACTCACAACCACCTGAGCTATCTTCGGCAGCGTGGCCGAGTGTAATGAAGAAAAAGATGCACCTAGGCTCGGGCGCTCGGGCTGCGGGGATGGACAGAGAGGAAGAAGACGAGGCAGGGAATAGAACAGCTGGCCCAGGAACGGGTGCTGTCTCTGTGTCTCTCTGTTCATTACAATATATATATATATTGCGAGACAGCTGTTCAACCTCGACGGTTTATTATGCAGGCCGCGCGCTGAAGAGAATGATGCTGGCCATGATGATGAGTATATACAGATGAAGAAGATGAAGGGGTAATATAATGCTCACACAATTACCCCCGCGCATGGAAGTGGCCAACCTGGCCGCTGGCTATGGCGGCGAACGCCCTATGAAAGGCTTTAAACGTGAAACATGCACAATCTCTGTTGTACGGCAGCGGCCGTCCAAAGGCGTAACAACGAGAGTGACACGATAGTTAACTGGCGAAGTCTGTTCCTGAACAGTGTAGGGCGCGACAAAACGGGACTCAAATTTCTCGCATAAGCCAGGAACGCGAATTGGAGTCCACAGCAACACTTCGTCTCCAGGCTGAAAGGAAACGACACGGTGGGATGCATCATAGCAAGTTTTGCGGTCCTGTTCACTGGCGTCGGTGTTGAGGCGGGCGTGTTGGCGACACTGGGCAATGCGCGAAACAAATTGCTCACACGTTGATGTGGACGAGAGCACGCGGACGTCAAAGAAAGAGACGTCGAGGATAGTGATCGGTTGACGACCATACAGAAGGAAAAAGGGCGAGTACCCCGTTGTGGGTTGGACGGCCGTGTTGTAAGCGAAGCTGACGAATGGGAAAATAACATCCCAATTGATGTGGTCAGGGGTGACGTACATTGAAATCATGTCGGACAGCGTACGATGAAAGCGCTCTGTGAGGCCATTAGTTTGAGGGTGGTAGCTGGAAGTCGTTTTATGGATGGTATTGGACGCACGGAGAACATCGTCGAGAATTTTAGACCGAAAGATCCTGCCGCGGTCACTCAAAAGGATACGTAGGGCTCCGTGGCGTAAAAAGATGGCTTCCAAGAAAAACGATGCAACGTCCGCTGCGGAACCGGAAGGTAGTGCGGCTGGTTCAGCGTACCGTGTCAAGTGGTCTACAGCTGTGACAATCCATCGTTTACCGCTAGCCGATAAGGGTAGTGGTCCATACAAGTCGATACCAGCGACTGCGAAAGGAGCTTCAGGACACGGGACAGGTTGTAGTAGTCCAGCCGGAGGTGAGGTCAGTCGTTTGCGGTGTTGGCAGATCTAACAGGAAGCCACGTATTTTGCTACGCTTGTTGCAAGTCCAGGCCAAGAGAAGCGGCTGTGAATTCGCTCATAGGTTTTATGGAAACCAAAGTGACCGGCAGTGGGATCGTCATGAAAAGTCTCCAGTATCTGGGTCCGAAGTGATCGGGGAACTACAGAGACCCAACGGTGTCCTTCGGGATGAAACACGTACCGGTATAGCACCGAATTGTCAATCTTGAAGTTCTTCAACTGCCGACGGAGTCGAGCGTTAGGTGTGCGAGAGGATCCCCGAATACGTTCCATAACGGAGAGGCAGTAGCAGTCACTACGTTGGCAAGTTGCAAACGTATGAAAATGGCTAGGTGGGAGCCGGTCGAGAGCTGCGAGTGATGGAAATGCAGGAGACTGGTCCGGCGGGTTGCTCATGGAAGGTGGTAAGCAGGCAGTGTTTGAAGACGGTGGTAGGGGACAACGAGAGAGAGCATCGGCATCCTGGTTTTTCTTTCCAGACTTGTAGGTGACGTCGAAGTCGTATTCTTGTAAACGAAGTATCCAACGGCCGAGACGTCCCGTTAAATTTTTTAGCGTCGCCAACCAGCACAAGGCGTGGTGATCAGTAACGACCGTAAAGTGGCGGCCGTGCAGATAAGGCCGAAATTTTTGGACGGACCAGACAACGGCAAAGCACTCTTGCTCGGTTATTGTATAATTTTTCTCTGCAGGTGTTAGCGTGCGACTTGCGTATGCCACCACACGTTCTTCGGAAGTTTGTTGACGTTGCAGAAGAACAGCGCCGATACCATGGCCGCTGGCGTCAGTATGTAGAAGAGTGGGTGCGGTGTTGTCGAAATCACAAAGCACAGGGTCGGACGTAAGGGAACGCTTTAGGGCGTCAAAAGCAGTTTGGCATTCATCTGACCATACATAGGAAGCTCCAGAAGGAAGTAGTTGATGGAGCGGCGCCGCAATGGTGGCAAAGTTACGTATGAAGCGCCGGAAATACGAAGCTAAGCCAAGGAAGCTACGCAAGTCTTTGGCGCGTTGAGGCCTGGGGAAGCCCAGGACAGCAGTAATCTTATCGGGGTAAGGTGGAATGCCCTCCTTGCTGACAAAGTGTCAGAGCACTTTAATGGTTTTGCTGGCGAAGTGGCACTTTGTTGTATTCAACTGAAGGCCAGCAGCAAAGAGGCATGTCAAGACTTCGTCGAGGCGCTGCAAATGCTGACGAAAGGTCGACGAAAATATGACGATGTCGTCAAGGTAGCATAAGCAAGTCTTCCACTTTAGGCCCCGTAGTACAGTGTTAATCATCCGCTCAAATGTGGCGGGAGCATTACACAGGCCGAAATGCATTACGTTAAATTCGTAAAGTCCATCGGGTATGGCAAAGGCACTTTTTTTCTTGTCTGCTTCGTGCATGGGGATCTGCCAGTATCCGGAGCGTAGATCAAGGCTGGTGAAATACTCCGCGCCTTGTAATGAATCTAACGCATCATCGATTCGGGGCAGTGGATATACATCTTTGCGGGTTATTTTCTTCAAGGCACGGCAGTCTACGCAAAATCGCACTGAGCCGTCTTTCTTACGCACCAAAACGACAGGTGACGACCAAAGGCTTGAGGAAGGGCGGATGATGCTTCGTTTCAGCTTGTCGGCAACGTAGGTATCGATGATCTGGCGTTCGGCGGAAGAAACACGATATGGCCGCTGGCGCATGATGGAAGTTCCATCTGTGTGTAGCGATGAGCCGTTGCAGGAGTCTATCCCAGAAGAGGAGAGTGCATGTCGAAGGAGTCTTTATGCTTGGATAACAACGCCAGTAACTCTTCCGTCTGCTGTGGCGTTAGATCAGTGCTGATTGCACTAGCGAGAACAGACGCAGGGACCGTATCTATAGCTGTAGGTGCTTGTGAAAAAGCAGTAGTCGAGGTAAGCACAGAGACAGGCAGAGTGTCCAAGACGCAAATTACAACAGCGCCTTTAGGAAGAAGTACTGGCTCAGTGGTTGTGTTGAGTACAGCCAAAGTGGCCACTGCCGTTGGTGAAGCGAACAAGGCTAGGTGCCAGAGCAATCTCTTTGGATAGGCAACGAGCTGATGGTACAACTAAAACGTCACCATCGGCGATGTCAGAGTTAACTACAAGAAGTTGTTCACGGCCATGAGGCACCATACAATCGTCAGCGGTTCGTAAACGAAGGCGCGGGTAGGGCACGTCGTCGGAATTGTCGGTCTCGGTCAAGTTAACGAGGCGTTGACGGCACGAAATGAAAGCAGACGCCGAAGAGAGGAAGTCCCACCCTAGTATAAGCAAGTGAGCACAGGAAGTCAACACTGCGAGCTGGATATGGTGGCGAATCCCATCAATCGAAACTCGAACGGTGCATTGCACCGATGGCCGAATCACAACATTATTTGCGCCATGTAGAATAGCTCCATTGTAAGGTGTAGTAACCTTGCCTAGACGAGAGCACAAGTCAGCGTGAATAACAGAAATAGCTGCGCCCGTATCAAGCAATGCAGGAACTGGTACATTCTACACACTAATAAAGTATTGGCCAGGCACACTGGAGTAATTGTAGTCTGTGCGGGCCACGCAGCTTTCCCTGCAAAAACTGCACCATCTAGTTTTCTGATCGGTAGTCAGGAGTGCGGGAGGCCGGTAGCAGAGGTGATGTCGATCGTCGGAGAGGGGAAGGCGAGCGGCGGCGCCCTGGACGGTAGTTGCGAGGCTCTTCGGGACTCGGAGGCGGAGTAAATGAGCGTTGGGGAAGCCCGCGCTGGGAGGGACTCGGAAGAAGCAACGGGTCTCTCTCCTAAACATCGTAACCACGGCGTTCGTCCTGTTGTCGTCTTCGACAAAAGCGCGATACGTGCCCGCGAATACCGCAATAATACCAATGGGGCGGGTCGTAGGCCGGGTAGGGTAATATGCTGTGGCAGGTGCACGAGGTGCAAGAGTCGCCAGATGGTTGGGAGTAGCAGGAGCAGGAGGCGTTGTTTGAACGAACGCTGGTGGCATAGCCGCAACCTGAGCATACGAGGGCGCCGGCGAAGGAGGGGCACAGCCCACAGTGCAGGTCATGGAGGACAGCTCCTCTTTGATAATGTCGCGCAGGCCAGGAACCGAAGGTTGCGGCTGAAGAACGGGAGGACTGCGCAGGCCGTACACTTGGAGCTCTTCGCGTATGAGAGTCCGAATCAGGACACGCAGGTCCGTATCCGAGGAAGGAGGCGTTTCACAGGTGACAGGTTGTAAACGGATGGCCTGCAGGGCGTCCAGATGCTGGCAAGTCGCGATAACATTCTTAACGGTATTTGGATTCTTGATGGCCAGTGCGTTGAACGCGACGTGGGCAATGCCCTAGAGGATATGACGAACACGATCAGATTCAGTCATGGCTGCGTCAACCTGGCGACAAAGGGCGAGGACGTCCTCAATATAAGAGGACGTCCTCTTATATCTTATGTTTTCCCGGGAAGCTTTTTTTGGCTACCTCAGAGCGGACGTTTGGGACGCCGAAAATTTGCCGAAGCTGGTGTCTGAAAGCCGCCCAGACAGGCGAGTCGCTCTCATGGTTAAGAAACCAAGTCCTGGCAACGTCAGTGAGGTAGAATGCGACGCTCCGAAGATTGTGAAAATCATCCCACCGGTTAGACTCACTCACTCGGTCATAATTGTCCTGCCAGTCGTCAACGTCTTCACTAAGACGGCCATCGAACATGGTGGGATCGCGCTGCCGCGCGCTGACGGTCCATGAAGGAACGGCCGGTGGGCACAGACAGCCTCCACCACTTGCGAGACAGCTGTTCAACCTCGACGGTTTATTATGCAGGCCGCGCGCTGAAGAGAATGACGCTGGCCATGATGATGAGTATATACAGATGAACAAGATGAAGGGGTAATATAATGCTCACTATATATATATATATATATATATATATATATATATATATATATATATATATATATATATATATATATATATATATAGTGACTGATGAAAGAAGCACGGGGGCAATGTATTTACAATATGTACCCGATTGACCAGGATTGACAAAACCTGGCCTGTCACTGAAGCGTCTGCTTCGGCCCCAAGCTCGCCCTCCGCTTCCTCGATGTTGTGCAGAGCAGTGTGACATCTATCCGCCTGGCGTGGAAGCGCCGTCCTGGTGCTTCCTAGGTAAAAGAGGACTGGTAGCGCTTCAGGCGGCTGACATGAACGACGTCATGAGAAGTCTGGAGGGAGCGAGTAGTAGGTGTGACCGGAGAGATCTCGTAGGTCACGTCGGTCCCCCGGCGCAGGACCCGGTAAGGACCGGAGTAGTGAGACATTAGTTTTTCAGAGTGGCCGACGCGGCGGGTCGGAGACCATAGAATGACTAGATCCCCAGAAGCATAGTCGGCGTCACGGTGACAACTGTCATAAATACTTTTCTGTTTGTTCTCAGAAGCACAAATGTGACGGTAAGCGACTTGGCGTGCTTCCACGGCTCGGGCAATGACGTCGCGGGCATACTCAGACACGGACACTTCAGGCAGTGGCGTAGCCAGGGGGGGGGGGTTGGGGGGGTTCAAACCCCCCCCCCCCGAAATTTTTTCCGCAACCCCCCCCCCCTCACTTACCCGCCCTTTGTTTTCGTCGCTTCCCGCTGACATAATTCATGAAACCGGTGCTACTATCACAATTTCATTCCTGGGCGCTTCCGTTTGGTTGGTAATTTACAGCGAATCATGTCTGCATATGGAAAAAACTGTCACGGTGTTTGACAAGGCTTTGACACTCTGTGAAGTTTTGGGCGATGTGGCGGCCGCATTCTGAAGCAACAAATGTGCAACAAATGAAGCAACAAATGCGGCAGCCGCATTTTAGATGATGGCGAAAACGCTCGAGGCCCGTTTACTTAGATTTAGATGCACGTTAAAGACCCCAGGTGGTCGAAATCTCCGGTATACATTTCCGCCGCTTCCCTTCAGGTGCCGGTTAGGCCGCGCTCGCGCAGGATCTTAGGCTACGTTCACACTTGGTCTCGAAGCTGTAGGAAGCGGCAAAATCTTGGAAAAATCCGCCCGCCTAGGCGGCAAAACAGGCAGAAAAACAGGCTGCGAGCCAAATCAGTCTCGGGCCGATTTTTTCGCCATGGCGAAGCGGAAACGCGGCGGAAAGTCGTTCTGCTTCACTGCAAGCTACACTAGCATGTAAACAACCGGTCGTAAAATTGAACATGGCACCAGAAGTGTAGGCTGTAATGCTGATCGACGCGATCAAGAACCAGCCCTTGTTTTACGACAAGAGTGGCACTGAAACGTACTGTCAGAAATACTCGCGATAGTATTCAACGTCGCGCGACCGGAGGTGCGGCAACGAAGCCTTGGCGTGACCCAACTTCTCGCGCTTTTGCAAAGCCAGGCGAACCCACCACCGCCGTTTCTGAGGTGTCCACGTCTTCCGTTTATTCATTGTCCATTTCTAGAAAACAAGTAGGTAGAAGTATAAAAGCCATTTCTTCTTCCACTTCTACGGCAGACAATAGTTAGGCAGATTCCTCGTTGGCACTCCATAATTCTCCTCGCACGTGTACGGTATGTTGCAGAAGTCGCGGGGTGCTTTTCTCGTCGCGACGGTAGACTTGGGAGCGTAGGTCTCACGTAGGACGCGCAGGCTTTGGCGAGCCCCAACACAAGGGCCAGCTCGGGTTTTAGCTGTGGTGTTCCCGTTGCCCCTTTGGTGTCCTGGAGGCGCCGACAATACGAAATGATGAAATGTTATTACAACTTGTAAATAAAAGCAATTAAAGAAATATTCTCACGCCTAGGCACCAACCTGTGACTCAGCGCCACCGCGCCCGTGTGCGGAGAATTACGGAACGCCAACGAGGAACTTACCGAAGGTAGCAGATGACACGCGAAGTTGCGTAAAATGATCACTTTTGATGACGGTACGTGGGTCAAAGAATGAACATACCGCTCGACATAATGCGATAATGAGCGCCACCACGCCGACAAACGTACGCAGACGAGATGGATCTGGACGAAAACGGCAGCGGCGGCCGCGGCGGTAGCAAAACAAATGTGAACAACTTGGACAGGCGCGGAAAAAATTTTCCGGTCGCTTTGGCCTTTCCGCCCGTTTGCCGCTTCCCAAGTGTGAACGTAGGCTTAGTCTGCGCGAGAAACGTCTCTTGTTTGCGATTGCGCCCCTACGGAAGGCTGGTAATTACTGTTGTGTTGTTGAATCACAAACCAGCAATTACGGAAGGCTGGTGTTGCTGTTTCAGTTGTGGAATCCCAAACCAGCAATGTACACACGTAGGGGTTGATGACACCAGTGAAATTCCACCGACTCGCAATAGAATACACGAAACAGACAGCCGACAAGCATGAATTACTGCTGTGCGCAGTACAGCGTAAATAAACTCTTGTTGCAGGCGCTGACAGTTCTCGTCGGAGTTCACGCGTCCTGAGAAATTATGTGCACTATGTGCTAAAAAATACCGGAGTTCTTTCCTGCATCACTAGTACACCAATAAGTCGAGATTCTGTGAGGTACAAAGCCGCTTCCTGTTTGCACCGGCGTAAGTGAAGCAGAAATGAGTTGCACGCACTTCTTAAAATGCGTACACATGCCATATCTATGCTGTGCGGTGAAATATTCTGTACAATTCTGAATCTGTTTACGTAAAGGCAAATGACGGCTGCACGCTCGCACACAGCGGAAGACACAGCGGCCCATGCACTTGCCGCGGGAAATGGAACCCTCTCGTATGAGGGAGCAGGGCGAAGAAAGCTTCGAAAAAAAAAAAAGCCTTACGCGTTTTTGCGCGTATTTAAGTTTTCTAGCGCGAAGACGCAGCGAACAAGCTATTGCTATGGGAGTAGGTATAGCCTGGTCACACGTGCATATTCACGCGTATAGCCGTCCTTGACTTGTGAAACGCACTTCGCCCCGACGAGGACGACGCCATCTACGCTTAACGGAAATTAACAATTAATGAGGTCTTCTCCGATCGCACGGGCCGTCTCAATGATGCGTTTTCGAAGACTGGTCCATTCAGTGGCGCGATGAGAGACCGTTGCTCCAAACGCCCATTGTACATGTCGTACTTACTGTATTTACTGAGCTTACGTTACGTTTTACTTAATTTCTTCACAAGCACACGCACAAGCACACGGGGAGGGGGGGGGGGGGCATGTCTTTGATATACATGTATAGAGTGTGCTTAAACTACCGACATTTATTATCGATCACGTGACCTAGAGGAAAGCAGAAGCTTGCCCCCCCCCCCCCCCCCGGTCGGGCCGGTGAACCCCCCCCCCCCCCGACAAAAATTTCTGGCTACGCCCCTGTCTTCAGGGGTAGGCAGGATTGCGTCAAAAGGCGATACGGGATCGCGGCCGTACAACAAATTAAATGGCGAGTGACCGGCAGTGTCGTGGCGCGAGGATTTGTACCCGAATGTGACAAAAAGGAGAGCAGTATCGCAGTCACGATGGTCATAAGAAAGACATCGAGAGCATATCCATTATGGTTCTATTAAGCCGCTCAGTAATACCACTCGTCTGCGGATGCATATGCAGTTGTAAGTTTGTGTTTGGTAAGCAGGAGCGCATGAAAGTCGTCCAGAACTGTAGAGAGGAAGTAGTGACCCCGATCGGTAAGAAGTTCACGAGGAGCGCCGTGGTGAATGATGTTGAATGATGTTGTGCAACAGGAAGTGCGCTGCGTCTGTTGCACAGGAGATAGGAAGAGCTCTGGTGATCGCAAACCAAGTTGTATAATGGGTGTGACGGCAATGCACTTGGTGCTGGAGTTAGATGTGGGTAAAAGTCCCAGGAGGTCTACACCAACGCGAGAGAAGGGTTCGGCAGGAACGTCAGGAGTCTGCGGTCGACCAGCAGGCAGCACAGGTGGCTCCTTCCGGCGCTGACATAACTCACAAGAAGCGACATAGTGGCGCACAGATCAGTACAGACCAGGCCAAAAGAACCGTCGCCGGAAACGGTCATACGTACAAAATTCCCCAAGGTGACTAGAAGTTGGTACGTCGTGCAGGTGGTACAGAACAGCAGTACGAAGATGCCCGGGAATGAGAAGCGGCATCTCAGGTCTGCTACGGTGCATGCGGCGCCTATGTAAAATGCCGTGTTGGAGTAGGAACGAGAGAAGGTTTGATCGCTTGAACCAGATGTGATCTCGTCCATGATACCACGTGTGTTTAGATATCGGCGCTGTTTGGTAGCGAGGTCAGCGAAATCAGATAGCGAAAAATTCAGAAGCAGAAGCATCAGTCGCAGGAACATCAGGAGGGTCGGCTGGATGGCGGAACAAGCAGTCAGCATCTTGGTGTAAACGGCCGGACTTGTAGGCAACTGTGTACGAGTATTCCTGTAAGCGTAGCGCCCAGCGTCTTAGGCGGCCGGTAGGGTCTTTCGGGGAAGAAAGCCAGCAGAGTGCTTGGTGGTCTGTGGTGACTTCAAATGGCCGGCCATATACAAAGGGCGAAATTTCGCCACTTCCTGCACAAGTTCTAGACATTCACGTTCAGTGATAGAATAATTCCGCTCAGCGGGAGAAAGCAGACGGCTGGCGTATGCCATCACGCGGTCGTGACCTTGCTGACGTTGGCATAAAATGGTACCCATTTCATGACCAGTGGCATCAGCGCGGACTTCTGTTCGAGCAGACGGGTCGAGGTGCGCCGAGATGGGTGGAGATGTCAGGAGAGAGATAAGCTTCGAGAAGGCGGTTGCTTGTGTTTTGTCGTTTATTTATTAGGTCCTTTGTTACTTGGGAGAGCTTACATGCTGGTTGCCTTGGTGCCTTACCTCCCACTTCAATTGCTGCTTCTGAGATCAACCTAGTTACGGTTTCATTCGTTACCTCTATGTTGTCTTCATCTTCCTAATCTAAAGCTGTCTATTTGTCTGAAAGTACCAGCCTGAATTGGTCTGCTTTTACCTTTACTGCGTCTAGGTTGGCCTGTTTCTTCATGACTAACTTTATTCTTTCTCTCTTCAAATTGAGAGAAATTCGAGACCTCACTAGCCTATGGTCACTGCACTAAACCCTAACACTTCTACATCCTGCACTATGCTGGGGTCAACCGAGAGTATGAAATCTATTTCTTTCTTTGTTTCTCCATTATGGCTTTTCCAGGTCCACTTACTGTTGCTGCGCTTCTTGAAGTAGGTATTCATTATTCGGAGCCTATTCCTTTCCGCAAATTCTACCATCATCTCTCCTCTAGTGTTCCTAGAATCAAGGCAGTAGTTGCTAATTGCTTGCTCAGCAGCCTGCTTTTTCCCCATGTTTACATTGAAGTCGCCCATGACTACAGTATACTGAGTTTGCACCTTTCTAATTGCTAATTCAACATCTTCATAAAACTTTTCTATTTCTTCATCATCGTGACTCGAGGTTGGGGTGTACGCTTGTACTACCTTCATTCTATACCTCCTATTCACCTTTATTACGATGACTGCTATTCTCTCATTAATGCTGTAGAATTCATCAATGTTACCTGCTATGTCTTTATGGACTAGAAATCCCACCCCGAATTCTCTCTTATCTGGAAGACCTCTGTAACAGGGGAAGCGGCCGTTATTCAGCACTGTATAAGCCTAACCAGTTCTTCTAACCTCACTAAGGCCAATAATCTCCCAGGCAATGCCTGATAATTCCTCAAGTAGCTCTGCTAAGCTAGCCTCACTCGAGAGGGTGCGCGTGTTGAACCTTGCCAGTTTTAGTTTCCAGTGGTGGCCTGTCCGGACCCCGAAATTCTTGCACCCTCTGCCGCCTTGGTCAGCCGCTCCGCAGCCGCTGGTGAGTGAGGGCCATGGGTTATTTGTAGGAGTCATGAGGCAGGAGGTAGTGGCCGAATACTGCACCAGGGAGGCCAATTACTATTCTGGTGAGGGTGGGATTTTGTTGAAGCTTAGTGGGCCTTTCGATTTTGTTGCACCTGGGCTAGTATAGCCCCACCAGCTCTCGACGATTTTTTGTCGGTGTCAGACGACACTGCATGCCTGAAAATGTAGTGGACTGGAGGAGGATTCTTACTTACGACCTTTAGGTTAGAAGCCGGGTGTTCTAGCTCTACTCCACGCCACCACCTCGATAATCGATAATCAATCAACACTCAATATATTCCGGAAAATTCTGGGGATGACTTGGTAGTGCTTAGCCTAGCCAAAAAGCCAGGACTAGCTAGGTTCCCATCAGTTCCGCTGTCTCTTTAGCATTGCGTCTCCAGTGCAAGCTACGTAAACTTTTTTCCGTCTTGGGCAAGGTCAGCAAATACATTCCATAAAGCGTGACGACCCACAGGTGCCAGCAGCTAGGAACACGCATCCATTTGTATTTTCTACGAACCAAGGAAGCGCAGGTTGTTAATGTGCCCCACCATTGTAACACATGCACTTGCACTTACGTAAGTATATGATAAGTATTTTTTTAAATGCCGCTTTTCCCGTGAAATATTTCATCGAGGAGTTTCAGTCGCAATTTTCATTATCGAAAAGAATTTCCCGTCGTATTTCCTTTTTAATATTCATACAGCTATCAGTTTTCAAGTATCGACTTAGGACAAATCTTGCTGCTCTGTTCTTAATTTTAAAGTTAATTAGTGTTTTTTTACCAAGGGTCCCACGTGGCACAAGCATATTAGAGTATTAGTCGAGCGTATGTTACGCGAGCAGTTGATTTCAAACAAGGCGGCGCGTGTCTTAGATTTCGCTGCATAAAGTTTAAGGTCCTGGTGGCCCTAACTATCACTGTATCAACGTCAGCATCCCTTGAACCATCGGCTGAGAATGTGACACCTGTGTATTTATACTGTCATTTTTGCGTCAATATGTTATTGTGATGACATACTCCGAGGTTAACCAGGTTAACCTGTTGGGGCGTCGCGACGACATCAGCGTAGCTTAGTGGAGTGGCCGCAGGAAGATTTTGATGCTGGTCTGGCAAGACCTCGTCGATTTCTTGCTCGATCACGTGACGGAGCGTGGGCATAACATTCGTTGCGGGCCGTTGCACCTGGGGTGGCTGAGCGAAGGTTAGCAAGGAGAGCTGTCGTGCAACTTCCTCCCGAACGAACGCTTCATTTCTGTAAGCAGTGCGGACTGGTCGGAGATGGTGATCAAACCAGCAATGTGTTCGCCACGCAATGAAGGGCGACGTGTCAACGAGCGCTGCCTTCGTAGTTCCTCGTCGAGTTGGAAGAGAGTAACGATATCTGGCACGGACTGAGGATTTTTTGCAAGTAGCATGTGGAACGCATCGTCTTCGATCCCTTTCATGACATTGCGTATTCTGTCGGATTTCGACATCGTCGCGTTGACTCTTTTGCAGAAGACCAAAACATCTTCAATGTAGCTGGTAAATGATTCACCCGGCTGCTGTGCACGTTCGCGCAAACGCGATTCTGCTCGCAGCTTGCGCACTGCAGGGCGACCAAACACCGCCACCAAAGAAGTCTTGAACAAGGACCACGTCGGAAAATCGGTCTCATTGTTGCTGTACCAGAGACTGGCTACACCCGCGAGATAGAAGATCACATTGCTGAGCTTTGCGGGGTTGTCCCATTTGTTGTGAGCGCTTACTATCTCATACGTTGTCAGCCAGTCCTCCACATCGGTTTTGTCCGCGCCGCTGAAGATGGCAGGGTCCCTGTTGCGAGGCACACCAGAGCACATGACAGACTGAGGAGGCGCTTGCTGGGATGGGGTAGGTGGCATTTGCTGGGATGCGTCTTCGGGCACAGTAGAGCGTAGGGTACGGGGTCGAAGCTCCAGGATTTACGCTGTACGCAGAAGCACTCTCCACCACTTGTAAAGACGTTTATTATACACCAGCCGTTTGGGCTGTCCGTTGTTTGAAGGTCCGAGCTCTCAGCACGAGTGGCGCTTCTCGAGAAAAGCGCAAGAAAGATCGACTCACTAGAAAGGGCTGGAGAGCGTTACCCGCTATGGTGTTCGTATTCTTCGCTACAAGGTAAATAAATAAGCTGGCTAGGCTCACTGGTCCGCACATCAAAATCGAACGGAGTAAACAAAGGAACAGGTCTGTTGTCAGCAAGGTGACCGAAGTCGGTTCAACACTTTCGCCACAAACTGGCAGAAAAGCAGCATTTCTGTCTTCTTTCCGCCGTAGTGTGTTGCAAGTGATTTTCTTTAAATTGGCCCAGTACACAGCACTTGTGTTTTTTATTCCCCCCGCTGTGCAGCTGATCAAAGTTCCTGCTACCGCGATAATGGAGTAAGCGTTGTCGTTTCGCACCAAAAAAGGAGGTCAAGCAGGCTGGGTACATGGCGAAGAAACGTTTGGTGCAATCTCCTGTGATCGCTTCGACAATAGGCTTCCAGCAATACAAGACATCGTGTTTGGCATCCGCTGTGTAGTACTGGTGGAACTGTGGTACCATAGAGCCCATTCAAGACTTCCGTCTCCATGATAGTTCTTTTTAGGGGAGCAGGGAATCTCCCCAACGCCGCATGTCCATGTCCCTTGGTTCATTTTGTACTGTCATATGTCGGAAGCCACCACAATATGACAGTAAACTGCGTCTAGCTGTAAGCGTAGAGCTGTTGTGACCGGCGAAAGCCGGCTACTGAGCTGCCTCGCCCCGAAGCTACCTCTACACACTTCTCCTATTTCGTCCACTCCGTCCACATACTCGCCAATTGTGAAGGCTCATCGGCCCAGGAGCTCAGGCAACAGTGTGGAAAGCGTTGAAGCGGAGGCAACACATTTCTTTACAACACTGTTTCATGGTACAAATACAAATGCATACCAACAAGACGATGACGCTAGAATAACTACTAAATACGCCGTCTGAAGCTAACGTGGTGTAATTCGCTACCATGAGCGTTTTGTTTTTTTCACTCAGTATATAGCACTACGCAAAGCCTTTCAGCCGTCGTCAATCACTCACGGTGCCTCAGGCGTATAATGGGCAGTATAATCACGGTTTCAAAGTGCGCGTTGTCGCTGCATATTTAATAGTGCTTAGGCAAGCGTAAATTTGCATGTTTCTGTAGCGCGTGCTGCGGGGGATATTTCTCTCAATGTCCTCGTTTATTTTGCACTATTTCGCGTAATAAGAATTTCGCCTGAAGGCTTCTCACGATGACTGTCGGTTGTAATGCGCTAACATTGAATCAATGTAGTCAATACAGCGACACGACGTATCACCACCGCCGAAACGATTTATGAGGCGTGTACTGCAGGGGACTCCGCTTTCGCGCTCCCATAAGAACAGTCGGCGCCATCTAACGCCACCGCCGTGAAGCCTGCGGGTGGCTTCCGCAATGCATGGCGCATAGGTGCGTGCGAATGCTCAGAAACGCGGCATGCGGCAACCGGGAGCCTCAAGCTTCTTTCTTGACACACTGCGCTATCTAGTCGCATTGGCGAGATATTCGCGCATGGTGTCCAAGACAAAAAGCGTGGCATGCCGCTGCCCGCGATCTCTGAGAAAAATTCCCTCGCTTGCCGCACACTCAATGGCACATACTCAGTCACGCAAGTTGGTGAGAGGTTCATTGAAAATCGGCACATACTCGGTGAATTCATGGTGCAGCTCGCTAAAGCGATGGCATGAAAGGCGTTCATTCAAAAACGGCGCATACCCAGTGAATTTGTGGCGCAGTCTGATAATTCATCGTGTTCCTTTCATTGGGAAACCAGCCATCTGACCAAATTGGTCATACGGTTGGTTTCGAACTCTGCTACTTCCGCACAGCAGCCCGATGCGCTAGCCATTCCACCAGTGACTACCCATTGATCAAGGTAGGCTTGAAAACGGTTAGATACAAATATGTAAACATAGATACACAGACAGCCCCCGAAAAGGGCGCCAAATACCCACACAATACTTACGTATTCAAATGTGCGCTTTGAGGTGTTTGTGCGACTCAATGTGTGTTTCATTCGCTTGAAGGTGCGAGCTACTACCCTTCTTGGCTACAACGGACAAAGAAGGCATATGCTAACTGAAGGCCCACCTATCCAAGTCATTGGCACTGGCGAAATGCCTATGTGGTACCGTATGCTAAGAATGCATATCCCGAAACAAAGGGATGGCAAGCAAATTGCCGATTTCAGGCTTTGTTATCCACGTATTGCCCCACAAAAAAAAGAAAAACTGCAAATCATATTGTAACCTAGTTCACCGAGTCGTTTTCTGCCTTATTTATGACGCGGTGGTGCACTGAAACATTTGTACCACTTCATCTGGAATGCTGCAGTTTTGCTTGTTTATTAATTACACAGCAGTGGATGTCCTATACATTCAAAACCAAAGTTTCTCTGCGAACTACGCTGTCAGTTTTGCCGATGCTCCTTCCTACTGCCGTTCTCGCGAGACTGTACATACGCATGCCTCATATCATGGGACTGCGTAATCATGCATATTTTCTGTCTGAAAGCATTACGTCGTCATCGCGCTCCAGGCTAACCTGCGGCTGGGTCGGCTGCGTGCGCCTGCTAGAACAGTAGTGCCAGCGCTTTTGTACGCTCATTTTTATTCCATTCATTTTCTGTCATTGCAAAGACACCACAGACAGCAGCAAAGCAGCAACTTCGTATGCTAATAAGGGATAAGGGATTTGGTTACTTTGTTGGTATCCATAATATAAAATATGGAAGCGAGGAGGCGGTTGTAGTCCCTGCTTGTTGCGGGAAAGAACTGAAATCTTGATTAGCCATGAAGGTCAACCTGGCACGTCAACCTTGAAGTGCTGATGATTTCTGAAAAAAATCGCACAATACTGGTATCAAATGTAAGCAGATAAAAAACCGTATGTAAATTATTTTTTAAGAAAGACCTATATGTGAGAACTTACTATCCCGTGAAAGTTTAGCCAAATCGATGTTGAATTTCGTTGAAGTCATTCTTCACGCAAGTAGTTGCATATATTTTATTATATACACAAACCTGGACTAGTCAGTACAGCATAGGAAGGTTCCAGTAAGCATATGCGACCAACAAACATTTTTGAAATCAATTTTCATGACATGCACCGTCAAAAAAATTTTCTCGTGCTAAAATGACTTTAAATTATAAAGCTGTATGGCAAAACTTGGGTAATTGTCAATGTTGATGTGAGCTGCCTAACACCCTGAATACAGTGTACACCGAGTCATGAAAGTTAAGTTTGCGACTACTTCACGTTGACGTAACAAACTATTTATTATCCCAAAGTTCCAAAAAATAAAGGAACAAGTCTTGTAAAAACAAAATTAACACGCGCGTCTACGCGTCTACGATGTAAGCAATAAATCCTTGACTTAAGCTTCCGAGTGTTCATTCACGAAAAGAAGCACTTGAAAGTCAAGGAGCAAAAACAATTAGTAAACAATCATCTAATATGCACAGAAAAAGCACCTTGAGTGCGTTCGACTGTTAGCAGAAATCGACGTTTCTCGGAATTTATCTATTGACAAAGAGGTGTTTTAGCAGTGTGTACTTTCGTAATGTTTACATCAGTCTGCATTTTCCAGCCAAACAACCACTAGTTGTTTGGCTGGAAGTGATCACTGGATCCAAGTGTTTGGTTTAGACAGAAGCTAAGCTTTTCTTGCGCTGATGCTCATCCCATTAACGCAAACGTAGGTTTGTCGTTTTCTTTTACCATCACCAGAATTAGCATGTGGTAGCAGCCAGTTATTTATGAAGCATTGCGTACGGCTTCTGTATGGCTGTGCCTCAGGATAGTCTCAAGTGGTTTATGCCGTTCTTCACGCTTACAATATACAATAAATATACCTATATCATATTATGTGTCTAGGGTTGGCACTTACAACAGACGGCTTTCATATATAGAACTTCTCTTTATACTTCGAACAGCGCTGCTTCATTGTTCATGTGACCACAGTGCATTCCTCTTTTTGTGCGCTTCAGCTTCCAATAGCCACCATATTTTGACACAGCAGCGCTTTCAGCTAGGCTGGCATCGTCACAATTTCCAAGGGTGCTAAATTTTTCATTATGAAGTTTGTATTCCGTCTTTTTACTGGATGCTACAAATCAAACTGTAGGATACTTGCTTTTCAGTTTGCATACACAAGTGCTACAGAGTTGAAACATTTAGGCGATTAGTTATTCCATCTTGCTAGTTGGTACGCACGTTTTTTTCCCACAATCAATAAGAAATCAAATTAATGCCCAAACATGCCGCTCGCTCGTCTGATGATTTTGCTTATGTTACTATTTATTTCATTTTTGTGCAGCTTCATACTTCATTACTTAAACATTTGCCAGAACTGGCTGTTATTGACCTGAAACCTTTTTTTTTTGTTGCTTTCAGTCAGTATGAATTGCCGCTACCTAAAACCGAATACAACTAAAGCATGTAACACAAGCATTCCTGATATATATGCAACCGTACCACCGGCGTGCCTTGCTTTACTATCGTTGTCTAGAAGACAAATAACATTACTCCATCACGCATGTGTGACGTGCGCAAATAGCACCGCTGTCGCGCCACGCATGACGCAAACGAAGCAAAACTTAGCGCCGCGCCCGGCGTTCACAAAGGCCTAGCTCGGCATACGTTTGTCCATCAGAGTGGGAGTGCTCTCGTTTGAGAGAGCTCACTCTGGCTGAGTAAGTATAATCGATTTAACTCAAACCAATGCTCATCAGGAGCTATAAGGCTCACAAGTACGTACGCTGTTGCAGAAATTGGACAGTCGCTCGGCTATGGCATTCCCGCGTTCGGTACCTAGGGTACAAAATATCACCACCCAAGCACTCCATGCAGATGGTTAACCAGCGAAGCTGAAATGTGCGGCCCCGGTGTTTATCACTGGGTTAATCCCGGCGGTTCATTGAAGTCTTTCTATATTATTGGTTGCGTCTTTGTGTTTCTTAATGAGTTTAGGCACATGTTCAGCTGCGACGGAGAGAACGACGTCACTGATGGTATGCCCGCAGTCCGCCGTTGTCGCATTGCAGCTGGCGGTTCTTCAATTCTTAAGAGCTTAAAAACTACATCTGTCATTCACTTAACACAATGAATGGCTCATACCCGCTTGAGCAATGGCTCATACCTCCGCAAACGCAACCTCCCCATTACGACGACAGAAGAGAAATGAAATTTTACGCTGGAATAATGAGCGGCAACGGAGCAAGCTTTGAAAGAAGACGACGACGAACGCGGGAGCAGTGGCACGAGCGCGCTCGCGAGTTTGCGCGGAGGGTGATTGGCGCAAGCGCTGGTGATTGGCGCAAGTGCATGAACCTCAACCATCTAGAGAGAGGGCTCGAGCATTCTCGGGCGCCACCAGTAGGGTTTCTATCGCAGCAATGGAGGTAGACGACTAGCCCAATAGCATCCGCCATGAAATACAGTGTACTATCGACCAAAGAACTTTACGGACCATGGGATCTAAGAAAACGCTAAACATCCGAGCAGCCTTTAAAATCAGCCAGTAAAACCGTACATCACAATGTTGAGCGCATATACCAGTAGAGGCTGGAAATGGGAATACCAGGCTGCGTTTTGAGGCTAAGGAGATATTAAGCTTTTTGTCAGATCCCTTTATCCGTAATCTTTTTTGGTCAATAGTACACCCAACGGCCCGAGCGTGGTACCACAGCCACGGCAGATTAAACAAGTGCTCGAGTACCTCAGCCAGTAGCGCCCCCAGGATCTCTGCCAGGGGGGGGGTTGACAGTTTGCCTTAGTTTGCCAATACCATCTAACCAGCACTAATTTCAATTTCTTTACGGGAAATTGTCAAAACAGTGCGCTTTTGGCGGAAGTTTGCGAGTGTGCAGACGATTGCGCCTCTTACATATTAGTTGCAGTACTGAAAGGCGCAAGGAAAGAGAAGGGGTTAAACAAAAGGGGTGTTAACTTGGCCTCACGGGGGGGGGGGGGGGGGGTTACAACCCCCGAAACAACCTACCCCCCCCCCCCCCGTCGGTGCGCCAGTGACCTCAGCTCTGAGAGTTTGCTACAGTAAGGTTCGAGACTGTCTTCATCGACAACAATTTTGGTCACAAGTGCGATGTGCAAAGGAGTGAGCACGAATGCTACATTACACTGAAGAAACTCAACTACCTGTACCAAAAGTTAGGCATGTCAGCGTTGCAATGCGTGAATAATTAGCACTTGTGTATTTCGTTGCGCGATTTCTGTAACCCCACTGCGGCAGCGTCCCTTATACCGCCTACCATCTTTTATTGCGATAGCAATTACATGCACACTCCAAAGCGGATTTCTGCTATCGGCGTTGCCGTTGCCGTCGTCATCGTCGTCGCCGTCACCGTCGCCGTTCCGTATGACGTCAACGGCGATGAAATCGTCGCCGCGCTCCGGACGCTGTATGTGCGAGTGAAAGGGCGCGCTTTCACAGTGAGCGAACGCACGTCGGAGAGCAAACGTGCGTTCTGCGCCGTGCTCCATGAAGGGCTGCAGAATTAAGCGTCACTTTGCTCCTTTCCATATACAGAGAGCAAACTCAACTTTTTCCGTCGCGCGAAAGGTTGTGGGGGGACGTGAGGGAGGGAGGGGAGGCGACGTTTAGCTGCGGCACCAAATACGTATTTATATAAAAACGCCGTGCGCGTTCGGTGCGAACGCGGGCAAAACGCCGACGGTGTCGACAACAGTTCTGCGCGTTGCTGGTGCTGCTGCATGACCAAGTTTATACAGCTGATAAAACTACTATCCTTACTCCGTATAGCTCTCTACTAATTTGCTATCGCAATTGATGCTTCGCCTTTCGGGTGAAACTGCAACAATTTTTAGAAGCGAATCTCAATCGCATATTTACCATGAATTCCTAGATCTTAAACTTAAGAATACCTAGATAGCTTAAAATGATTAGTTAGTTAATTCAGGCTTAATGGCGCAAAAGCGACAAAGGACATGCTGCGCGAGCCACAAGGTATTAAGAAAATAAATTTTAAGGCAGCGAGGGCTGCGTTCCCTTATATTCTGTGTAAAAAAGCGGCTTCATCTAAAAACTCGAACAAGTCAGTGAATGGCAGTAGCGGCTCATCTCCCAATAATGAGGCGGGGTGTAAAGGTATGTGTAAGTTATATAGATTCTGTAAAAGTTTCCGCCTGTGTGTTTCTATATGTGGACATGTCATAACAATGTGTATTACTGTAAGAGGTTCATGACACTGATCGCAAGTTGGCGGATCTTCTTTTCTAAGTAATAATTCTGTGTCAGGTGTGTGTGCCCTATTCGAAGTTCACCTCAGATAAGATCACCGTTTATAAGATCACCTCAGTGGCGCACCGACGGGGGGGGGGGGGGATTCGGGGGTTGTAACCCCCCCCCCCCTGAGGCCGAGTTAACCCACCCTTTTGTATAACCCCTTTTCTTTCCTGGCGCCTTTGAGTACTCTAACTTTGAGTACCCTTTGAGCACTGCGATTAAGATGTAAGAGGTGTAATCGTCTGTGAGTAAGCAAAAAGCGCATTTTTGACAATTTCCCGTGACGAAATTGAACTTAGTGCTGTTTAGATGGTATTGGCAAGCTGTCAACCCCCCCTGGCAGAGATCCTGGGTGCACTACTGGATCACCTGATAGAGCCGTTGCTGGTGACTCCACGATTTCCGCTCGCCAAGCAGGGGTTTGATTATGTGTAACTTGTTATAAATGCAGGAGTCCTATTCTTGTTGCCATTTTGATGCCAGGGCTTTACTAATTGCTCAGGTACTGTCTCTGTATGAAAGGTTTGAGTAAGTTAGGTCTTTGTGCGCTGCCTTAGCCGCTCATCTATCTGCAGATTCATTCCCTGGAGGAGGAAAGAAAGAGAGATTGTTACCTGGTATCCCAACATGGCTAGGGACCCCGCAGAATCCTATTTTTCGTCCGTGCTGCTGCCGCGCCGCCTAGCGAATATGCACGTGATGCCATCAGTCCTGCCGATCACGCGCGTCAGATCGCCCGCTCTAGGCTGTCGGCCTCGCAAGCGACCCAGAAGCGCGTTTATGACAGCCGGCGTCACGACGTTCGCTTCTCACCCGATGCCTTAGTTCTCCTGTGGTGTCCATTCCGTCGTGTTGGCGAGTCCGAGAAGTTATCTCGGTACACGGGTCCTTACCGGATCGTCCGCCAGGTAACGAACGTCACCTACGCGGTTGTTCCCGTCTCACCGGCTTTGCCGCCTATGATCGCTCCTATTCAGTGACATAGTTCACGTTAGCGGAGTGATAGCATACCGCCCTCGTTCTGACGACGATGTTTGAAGTGCACCGAGACGGCGATTCTACCGCCGGGGGTAATGCTACGAATTTACCACAACAGAGAGAGACATTCTGCCTGGAGCAGACGACAAAGACATGTCTGTTTTGCGCTGGGCGTGGTCCGCCATCTCGGCTACTGTGTCTCTACGTGTAAATACCGTGTAAATAGTCCCGCGTTGTGTCGTTTTATGTAACAATATGTACAAATTGTGACATTATGCTATGATGATGTTCAATTTGTGTAAAGCCATGAAAGCTATGTGCAATAGATGACACACAGAATAATGCAGTGATAACGTGACTTATACTCGCGGACAACTTTCTTTGGCAATAAAGGGAAAGCTACGGGTGCGTGGCTGCTGCACATGTGTTACCGCGCCAAGTAGTTCGGCAGCGTTTGACAGTGCTTTTGGTTGCTCGGAACAGACGCTGAATGGACGCAGCTTCCACGTGCGGCGGTTTCGCGTTCGCTGAGATGCGGAAGGGAAAAGCCGCAAGATAAGCAAACTTTTACACTCAGTGCTGTGTTGTGTCTTATTATTGCGATAGCAACTATATGGACACTCCAAAGCAGATTTCTGCCGTCGGCGTCGCCGTTGCCGTCAGGTTCCGTATGACATTAACGGCGATGAAATCGTCGCCGCGCTCTGGGCGCTGTATGTGCGAGTGAAAGGGCTCGAGGGACGCGCGCTTTCACGGGGAGCGAACGCACGTCGGAGACCAAACGCGCGTTCTGCGCCGTGCCCCCTGAAGGGCTGCGTCTCTTTCGGGCGCAGCCCTTCAGGGCTGCGCCCGAAAGGCGAAGCATCAATTGCGATAGCAAATTAGTAGAGAGCTATTCGGAGTAGGGATAGTAGTTTTATCGGCTGCATAAACTTGGAAACATCCGCTTACTAACTGAATTAACAAGCGTGGTGTCAGCGCGCACACGCAAACTTTAATAGATCACTCTGAATGACCGCAGACAACGACTGTCAAAACTCTGGCAGCAATCGCAGCCGCCGCAGCGGGCAAGGTTCGTGCGGTCTATTGCTTCAAAGCAAACTAAGCGGCGGATGCACAGCGCATACAAAGGTCAGTGCCATGTGGAGATAAGAGACCGTGCGGGAGACGGCCACAGCCGGTCAAAGTACGAACGGAGTTGTTGGCAGAGTAGAAGCTGCGCCCCCCCCCCCTCCCTCCCGCGCTGCCTTACCGCTTTCTTGCTTTCGCGTGGGAGATTGAGTGGCAAGTTCCCCTTACGCCCGATTGGAAGATACGCCTTTGGTGCCGGAGCACAGCGTCGCCCCGCCTCCCTCCCTCCCATACCCCCACGGCCTTTCGCGCGAGGGTCGCGTTTGCTTTCGGCCGAACGTTAGCTCTCCGTGATAGCGCGCGCATCCCCCACGCGCTTTCGCTCGCGCATACGGCGCGCAGCGACGATTTTATCTCCCTTGGAATCTATAGGGAACTTCACGGCGACGGCTGAAATCCGGTTGAAGTGTCCATATAATTGCTATCGCAATAAAAACAACTCTCCACAGGTGGCGAACGAACCAACCTCTTAGCATTACGCGTGCGATGCTCTCACCACTGAGCTACCGCGGAGCCGTTTTCCCATCCACTTTCTGGGGCACTATGTTTTACAACTAGAACTAACCCTGGGAGTGTTAGCCAGCGCCACCACTCACAAACCTAGGGGCGGATTTTTTAACAGCGATGCTATTTAAGCTATCCGTAAAGCCATGCTCGTCGATCGAAAAAGCCTCGCCTTCTCCTACTCTGCCAAGCTCCGCCCACCTGCCTAGACACTGCGCGCAACTGCGCTCGCGGCGGGATTGTGACGTCGCAACAACGTCACTGCGTGCCACCTGCTCTCCACTCCGCTAAGATCCGCCCACTTGCCTAGGCACTGCACTAGCTTTGCCAGAGCCCCGTTTGGCGGGAGCCGAGCCTGGTGACAACCAAAGTCCGCGGCTTGGGTGCGCTTCGCAGCGTCTTCCGGGATACCATGCGGTAACAGATGCGGAGGCGGAGCATGGTCGTGACGTCAGCGATAGTATAAATCTCGGTGTGGCCGCGCTATACCGGCAGTTGTCATGTCAGGAGCGTGTGATGTGGCTTTGCTTAACCATGAGTTGACCTAAATGAACTCCGGAAGAAGCGGCCGCGCATGAAGAGCGATAGACTTGGTAGTGCTAGGTGCCGAACAGCTCCGCTGTTTCTTTAGCCTTGCGCCACTAGTGCAAGCTACGCAAATTTTTTTCCCATTTTGTATGGAGATTTTTTTTATCCGCTTTCCCCCACCTAAGTAAACTACTGTGTCAGAAATGGTATGTGCGCCAGCAAAAATCTCTGCCTTCCAATAAAAAGCTTCTATTTGTCTCTCTCACTCCAGCAGATTCTAAATAAAACGATCTTCAGTAATACGGTTTGTCGCCATATTGCTTGAATGTCAATCGCATTAACGTCGGCAGTCATCTTGAGGTGTGTTCTCCCGGATGCCTTTTGTCCTGTGTTGGCGTTCATTTTCTACTCCGCCCTAAAGGCGGATATAACATGCAGCATTTTAATCTGCTTCAGAAATCTCGATGTTTTTGTGCTATTGTTTGAGTATTCCTTTCTACAACGTATGCTCGAGAATGCGTTTAAATTGTTCTCACGCTCACACATTGGCTTGAATGCGCAGCTTGCTAGCCGACAGAAGTTCCCACAAGAAGGGCATACCAGTAAAATCATCATGCTTACCGAAGAACCTTTCCCTGTGCAGTAGCAACAATCTGGCCATGGCTTTGTGGAAGGAGGCTGGCAGTTATTACTTTTAACGTTGTCACCTGCACATCTGGACAGAAAAGCAGTTTTGTTACAATTCATAATTGTATGTAATCGTTACGTTTAGCTACTGAAGTATAAGCTTACAAATGGTGAAACGTATATGCGAATGCTATTGGGAGACAGCTGTATGCCTGCTCTCTTTTTCTTATGGGCAGCGTGGGTTGCGAGAGCCACTCTTGCAGAAACAATGACACCATCCTAGAAAAGCGCAGTGTGGTGGAGCACCCTATTAGAGGTCTTAGCTGGGCCAGGCGTGCTAACAAGTTTTGGCGGGCCCAGGCCAGCTCGGGCTAGTTGCCTTTGGATCCCTGATTGCGAATGCAAGCACGGGTAGGGCATGATGTCTTCGGACCTGGGCCGGGCACGGCTTGATGCCGCAAGACCAGGTATGCACCCGGGCTAGGTCACTGGTCGGCCTTGGTTGGGTTTTTGAGTACGCGCGGTCGTTTCGAAATACATCTAATAAATTCTGTCCGAAGCTAAAAGGTCATGTGGAAGAACACTGACTCTTATTGAACTCAGCAAAAAATATCTTTAAAATGCTTCAAGTTTTAGTTCTTATTGTTTCTAAAAAAGAAAATTTGTTCCCACAAATTTAAAGCAGTGATACTAAGACTTTACACAATTTGAGCGTTGCCTGTTTTGGCACGATAAATTTATCCGATTTGAGTTTTTGACCATTTTTTTATTTATTTGAAGACATTGTACATTGCTTAATAGTCACTGCACTAAACATCGGTGACTTTCATCTTAACCGCATTGGAATGTTCTTATCTGCTTAAAAAATGGTTTATCGCTTGTTCGTAGAGTCAGTGTGAATGTTCGTTCACGATCATGCGCTTTCAAATGTGTAATATTAGAGAAATTTGTTTTCTTCGATTTCTTTTGAAAGAAGAAAAAATATTTTGACCTGTAATACCCTGATAATTGTGTGATATATAGCTTAATAACACTCTAAACGAAAATTGTTTCCTGTCACATCTTCGTGCCCAAGGTGCAATGCATGTTTCAAATTTTAGCTACTTTTTCTTGCTGTATAATATATATATATATATATATATATATATATATATATATACTGCCACACCCTGCAACAGGAGCCACGTAATTTGAAAGACGAAGACGCGCGCCAGTCCACGCACCCTATATGCCGGCCCCTGCTTTGATGGGCGCCAGCGAGGAAGCAGACGAAGACCCTCTGATCCCCGCCCGGGTGCTTGAGTTTTCCGTTTGCTCAGCTGGCGATAAGAGACTCGGGGTCAACGCTTCAACTATAGGTCACCTGTTTTCCTAGAATGTGACATTTTTGGTGTAGGTCCGGGCTAACCTCGACTTATGTTACCGACCCGTCCTAGCAGCAAGGACATCAGCGCCATACCGGAGCTCACCCCAGTGCACCGTGCCAGCCGGAGAATTCGGGGACTATTCCCTGAGATTCTACCATCATCCGGGAGCACAATAGCCATGGTGGAAGATATGGAAGCGATGACAGTAGCAGCTCACTACACGCTGCACAACCCGCAACTGCCAAGTTCCTTCCACGGCGACCTCTATGAATACGTGGAATACTGGCTGGGCTGACTTTGAGTGAGTAGCAGCTTTCAACGAGTGGGACGACAGACCGAAATTAAGGAACGTGTGCGTCAGTCTCGAGGACGGCGCTCGCACCTGGTTCCAGAACCGCGAAGAGGCGCTGACGTCATGGTGTGAGTTACGTCAGCGACTCTTGCACACCTACTCGAGCCCGAATCGTCAAGAGCTAGCGGAACGGGGCCTCGAATTGCGTGCTCAGAAGTCCAATGAAAGTGTTGCTATGTACGTTGAAGACATGCCACGTCTCTTCAGGCGAGCCGACCCTAGCATGCCAGAAGACAAGAAGCTCTGTCATTTGATGCGGAGTGTCAAAAAACAGCTTTTTGACAGGTTTGTTCGTAACCCGCCGAGTAAAGCTACCAAATTCCTCACAGAAGTCGTTGCTATGGAGAAGTTGCTGCAGCAGCGGTCGAACCAGTTTGACCGGCAAGTAAGTGATGCTTCGACAATCGTCTGTGTGGGAGCTTTCGCTACCGACATTGAAGTGCTCCGCGAGCTAATACGTTCGGTAGTCCGCGACGAGCTGCAACAGCTGCACCGGGCGCAGCAGCCTACGCTCAACTGCATCGCCCACATCGTGCATGACGAAGTACAGCATGCTCTCGAGGTACCACAACCTCGCCCCCAAAGAACAACCCAGGCGAGTGAATTTCAGCACACGACTTATGCTCACGAATTTCCAGGTTGTGACATATGGAGACGCGTTGAGGCGCTCCATCCCTGTAACAGCGCTGCTAGGTCCCGTTACTCCCCACGTTACGCTACACTCTGCAGAGGCGGTTCCTTACTTTTACAAAGTCCACCCTGTCACATGTCAATCGGACATATGGGACACGTCAGACCTCTTTGTTATCATTATGGTGAGTCGGGTCACGTATACCGAGAGTGCCACTACGGCCAACTAGGACTGCAGGGTCCTAGTTTCGCACAAATGCTTCGCCTTTTGCGTGAAACTGCGGCTTTTTATTTGCTGACATCATAGAAGAAATAGTGGTCGGTGCCTTATAGTCTCCTTGTATCTTCAACACATGGCTCTGTTTCATATTTACTTTTGTAACTTACGCGTGCAATTTCTGTAGGAAAGCACCCTAAACACACCCCGTTTCTGACAAAGGCCGCGGGAAGTTAAAGAGGTCATCGCCCAGTAGCGTGTGCCACAGTCACCAAGATGCCAGTCGCGATCACCAACACCGCCGCGATCCTATCCAAGTCGTGCAGGTACTAGAGCACTGCACGGGCTCGAGCTTACCCGAAAGCCCGGGCCCGGCCCGGCCCGTGGGCCAGGTCGGGCCGGGTAGAGCAGTTTGTTCACGGGCTCGGGCCGGGCTCGGGCACGGCGTGTGCTTTTTGACCCGGGCCCAGGCCGGGCTCGGGTTTTTTGACGCGGGCCCGGGCCGGGCTTGGGCTTTCTGCGAGTTATTCTCGGGCTTCTGAACTCTGAAAAACATGTATTTTTCGGTCTCGGGCCGGGTTCGGGCCGGTTTCGAGCCGGGCTCGGGCCGGGCTCGGGCTTAAGGTAAAGGGGTGGCGGGCCGGGCCGGGCGGGTAGCGTAGATTATTTCCGGGCCCGGGCCGGGCCCGGTTCTCGCCATAAAAGTTTTGATCGGGCTCGGGCGGGCCGCCCAATGTAAAAACGGGCCCGGGCCGGGCCCGGGCCGCAACAATCGGCCCGTGCAGTGCTCTAGCAGGTACATCGAGGATGACGCAGGGACGGTCTCCGAGCCCTCGCCTGGAAACCTGACGTCAGTTACCTTTCGAGGCGAGGCCGCTGATACGCGACGTACTGAAGACCTCCAATCGACGCGACCTCGACCCGACGGAGAAACGACGATGCCTGTAACCACAGATTTTACGACGCCTTTACCTCCTGGAGACAAGTTCTGAGCCAAAAGTGAGCAGAAATCCAAATCGTTATCCATGCACTTAAACGTGAACAACCGCGCATCGTTGCGAGAACAAAACGCGACCATCCGGGCAACCAGTCACAAGTTAGGAAAATGTGGTCTCTGGCTCCCAACCCTTTGTACAGGACCACCTTAAATAAGCTAGTTATTCCCCAAACATGATTTTAAAAATATTGCTTCCGATTTCTTCCTATTGTTTGTTCACAACATCGCTCAAGCTGTAACTTGTAGTACGCTGAAGCTTTATTTGTCATTTTTCATTCTCAAGGGAGATACAGAGGCTGCCTGTGCTCTTTTGAACGCCAGATGTCGTGAGTCGTGAGCGGTCCGCGACAAGAAGAAAAAAAATAACAGCATATCCACGGGGTGAATGATGATGAGTGGGCGAAGCTCCGGAGGGAATCATCGGATCTCCTGCTTAAGGGGACGCTAGCACAAACGCGTTAGAAACGTGCAGTACTCTCTAGTAAGGGGGAGCGGCCACAGCGTCTTACGCAGCCATTTACACATGCCGGAACGTGCACCGCGTTTGCCGACGCCATCACATGACTGCTGAGAGAGTATACCCCCCGTATTCATAAACGCTCCTCGACTTGAACTTGACTTGCCACCGCCTTGGGCAGCGCGTTCGAAACGCGTTGAAGGTTAGGCAGAGAGGCCACAGCGTCTTACACCAGCTTCTTACACGGGCCGTAACGCGCTAGCACAAACGCGTTAGAAACGCGCTAGAAACGCGGCCTTTCGTTAATATTGGGTATTTATTGCCATCGTGGTGCGAGTGTCTATGTGCGCTTCGTGGCGTAGTGGTTAGGGTCGCGCGTTCAGAAGCGAGGGGTCTCTGGTTCGATTCCGCGCTACGGACCCAACTTTCGGAATTTTTTTTTTTCATAAAACGCCGGAAGCGTTCTCCGGAAGCCGGAAGCTGGCATCCGGAAGCGGAACCGGAAGTGGAAACAGAAGCGGAACCGGAAGCGGAAGTCGGCTTCCGGTTATACTATACGTATACATATATATGTATATATGGGTATACATACATATACTAAAGCCCCTATATAAAAAAAGTAGCGTCACGCTTTGAAGAATGCCGCCGCCTCCTCGCACACCCTGTCCGAGGCCGACGCCGCGTTGGTATTGGCCTAATGACATCACGTGGACCGCCGAGCCGCCGGACGCTGGCTGCGTTTGTTTACGATCACGCTCCGTCGCCATTTTCGCTTGATAAGCGTCTACCGACTGGCGAGGAGCGCACGTTGGTACCGTTGCTCTTCCTTGTTGTTTAAGTTTGAGAATGCGTTAAACTAAGTTTTGTGGCAAGTGCGACGTCGCTTCAAGGCATTTTCCATAACCATGGCTTGCTGCGCCTTTGGATGCCAAAATACTTCTAGCAAAGGCAAGCGACTCTTCTCGATACCGTCCGGTAAGCGCGACGGGTTAAGAAGAAAGACGTGGATTCATCGAATTGGCAGGAAGAACTTCAGACCAACACTCTCCACACGACTATGCGAGGTAATTTGCGAGTACGTGTACTTTGGTGTATTTGGACGTGTAGTCGGCGCGCTTAATCGTTTTGTACGCCTACAGGCTTGCATTCGCGGGCACGCGAGGCTGCGTGCGAGAACGTCATTCCGAAACTTGATTCCGGAACTTTTTTTAAGATTCTGCGCAGTCCTTTTGATAAAATTAAAGGGTCGAGTGTAAAAAGTCATCTTAGGAAAGCAACTCTTCATCGTAATTGTGGTTACTTAATAGCCCTCTTTACAGCGAACAGCTTTGTTTGCCTCTTTCGTTGGTGTTTGTCATTGGCGGTAGCGCGGTTGATAAGCGATACAAAGGCACCGATGAAAAACGTGCGTACTCTACCAAAATCGAGTTACAGGGTGCGTTCGTCGCCAAATGACAGCATCAAAGGTCTTTGAGACGTACATACATGCTAATTCGCGTGAGCTTTAAAGTGTGTGAATTTTAAGAAGCGGCGGTGGAGCACTCGCAAAGAAAACGTGCGGTCACCCGCTCGCAACCGTTCCCAAAGCATGCACCTTAATGTAACTCTGTTCGCGACAAGTACGTCACTTCGTGAACGGACGAGCTAACGTGACAAGTCACAAACCTAAAAAAATAATTTACTGAACGTAAGCTCACTATGCTCTAGTTTGAGACTGAGTGAAGCGCTGTTACCGCCTTCCCGCTTCGCGAGCGAATGCTAAAAAAGTGATTTCATTTTCTATGTACGCAGAGTCCCGACTGGATGACCGACCGCGCAAAATTCTGTCGAGTATGAGGCACTAGAAACATAATAGGACCAGCGCCCACCCCGAGCCTTGGCGCGTGCTTATAAGATTGGCAAGCACGCATGTAGGCAGCTTTGTAGCTTGTAATGCCCCATCGAACCTTCAGAGCAGCGATTGTTTGTGTCCTCTATTAGCCTTTTTACGTCATCTGATACGCGTCGCGAATTGACATGGTATGGACGGTGCGGATTATTTAGGTTACCGAGGGCTTGCTGGAGGCCAAGATGTTGACATTCGATCACAAACTTATTATTTACACCAATTCGCAACAATATCTTGCGACACGCGCTTGACAAATGTTAACGTACCTAATTGTAGCGCACGCGATACATTCGGGGTCGTCATGGTACGGCGTTGGCGCTCGTTTAGGTACTTAAAAGAAGTTTTCAAAACAGGAATAAACGAAAACCTGCCGTCACTGAATTTATATAACCCTCCTTACAGAAATTCTATGCTGTACACGAAGTTACTCGAAGCTAGAAAGCAAACGCAAACGCTCAAACGCACCGCCTTGCTAAGCGCGCATTCACTCTGCGAAAGGTCGTCTGCTACGCTCGAGCGGTGTAGGCGGCGCCACGGTCGAGGAGCGAGCGCGCAAGAGAGGAGAATCGAGGAGGAGGGAAGGTAGAGGAGGAGAGTGTCGCAACTTTTAACACGAAAGTGTTTTATGCCGGGGTCCACCAAGACTTCACTGACGTATTTCCGTCACGGAAATACGTCATAGAACATAATACAAAGAAAGAAACCAGAAGAAAAAGTTCCACAAACATGCAAAATTTGAAAATCGAACCCACGACCTCTTGGTCCGCGACGATAGATCGCCGAGCGTTTAACCCATTGCGCCACAAACGCATTTGCAGAGAGCTACACAGACGCGCCTTATATATCTAACACTCCTCCGTGTACCCGCGCTCTTGCTCGGGGCGGTGCCGCCGCCTACGAGCAGAAAAGAGAAGTACTGCATTAGACAGTTTTAGCAGAGCGTTCACGGCCCGCTCCGCTCAGACCGTCGTGTCCTAACGATTCGCGCAGAGCCGCTCAGCGGAACGCAAGCGGGAACGCTAATGCGCGTGCGCACAACGCTTATATCGGCAGCGGAACGAAGAACGCTGCCCACGGTCCGCTACGAAGCTATTTGAGCGGAGCGTTAGGCTGCGTCTACTGGTTGATTTGTCGTTTTACAGCCACGCTGAGCGCGCGTGGCTGGCGTCTCTGGGAGACGCGCTTGTCAAACAAGCCAAATCAACGCAGTTCCTGCAGCCAACGGTGTGCGTGAAATGTTAGCGGAGCGGAGCGTAAGCAACGCTCTGCTAAAACTGTCTGTTATGACACTAACGCGCACCGACAGTGAACGCTTCGGTGGTCTCAGCACTGCGACGCCTCGATGCCAGCATTCGAAGGGACGCTGGCATCAAGAAGCACTACCAACGCCACCTAGGTGGCGTTCACCGTACTCAGCACAGCGGAGCGTGGCCTCCTCAATTAGCTCTGAAAATGTTTCTGAAGTTGATCGCGGAGGCTGCAATTACGACGCGCTGTACGCGCTGATTTGACTCGGTGACGATTCAGTTACGTGCTTTGTCTTGCGCGTTGTATTAGTGTGTCAGTTACGTGCTTCGTCTTTCGCGTTGTGCTAGCGTGTGCAGCGTAGTGCAGCTTCCATATGCACGACGGTTGCTCATGGTCATCGACGTTGGTAGTCGTGATGGAGGAGACGTGCCACCAGGCGTCAGCGTGGGTGCATCAACGCCTAAGGGCGCTTTAGCCACAAAACACCAATAGACATTATATATCAATGTGCAATAAACATTACACTACTTCTGTGAAGACACGTTTCACTTTCGTGTTCTATACCGATTCCTATATAAGAGGGATCAACCCATTTTTTTTATATAGGGGCTTTAACATATACGGACACACAACGCCATCTATTGAGCAATTCATAAAACTAGACGTGGCTACCTATACTACGACGGGGACGAACGGGTGCCGCTATAAGGAGCTTCCCCTAAAAAATTGTCGCAGTTTCACCCGAAAGGCGAAGCATCAACTGCGATAGCAAATTAGTAGAGAGCTATACGGAGTAAGGATAGGAGTTTTATCAGCTGTATAAACTTGGACATGGAGCAGCACCAGCAACGCGCAGAACTGTTGTCGACGCCGTCGGCGTTTTGCCCGCGTTTGCACCGAACGCGCGCGGCGTTTTTATATAAATACGCATTTGGTGCCGCAGCTAAACTATAGTGCCTAGAATATTCTAGGCACTATAGCTGAACGTCGCCTCCCCTCCCTCCCGTCCCTCCACAGCCTTTCACGCGACGAAATGATAAGTGGTTCTTGAGGGAAAGGGAAAGGTTGGCGCTATCTTCTGCAGCCCTTGAGGGAGCACGGCTCAGCGCGACGAAAAAAATCGCGTTTGCTCTCTGTATATGGAAAGGAGGAAAGAGACGCTTAATTCTGCAGCCATTCAGGGAGCACGGCGCAGAACGCGCGTTTGCTCTCCGACGTGCGTTCGCTCCAAGGAGGATTTTAAAAAATGCTGGAGTGGAGCTGCCATCTCAAAAGTGAAGCCGGACCGCCGCCATCTTACCAGAGGCAAGCAATAACGTTAGGAAATAGCGGGGAATATACGAAGCACTTTCTTCCCACTCCGTGCTGTTTTTTAGGTGCATAATTTAGCCGTGAAGATATCGTTGGACGTCTTCCTTTCTGTCACTGGTTTCAGATGAAAGCCTTAAGTTATTTTCAAATTTTATGGCATAATCGATATTAATACACAGCCAAAGGTAATATTTTAAGCGAAAGGTTCGAGCTTTTAATTTCAAATTAGCCTTGCATTTGCCATAACTGACCAAAAGGATGTGAGCTGCTAGGCGATTTCAGCTGTCACGGCCCTCTTTCAGAGAAGAAGTATGGGCAAATTATGGCTTCACCTGTGCTGGTAAGAAACTGCGGGGACTGCCACTCCAGCATTTTTAGGGGCGAAGCATCAATTGCGATAGCAAATTAGTAGAGATCCCACGGAGTAAGGATAGTAGTTTTATCAGCTGTATCTCCGTCCTGGAAGAACGCGCGATTGCTAGGGCAATCCTTTCCACCTCTTCTTCTCTTGCTCCTTCTACCCGCAATAATATTCTCACAGACTCCCAGGCAGCTTGTCGGCGTTTTCTTTTCAACACTTTACATCCTACTACCACGTCCATACTAGAGTCCTTCCTATTATCCACTTCGCATACTTTTATTGCGATAGCAATTATATGGACACTCCAAAGCAGATTTTTACCGTAGGCGTCGCCGTCGTCGTCGCCGTCACCGTGAGGTTCCGTATGACGTCAACGGCGATGAAATCGTCGATGCGCTCCGGACGCTGTATGTGCGAGTGAAAGGGCGCGAGGGACGTGCGCTTTCACGGGGAGTGAACGTACGTCGGAGAGCAAACGCGCGTTCTGCGCCGTGCTTCCTGAAGGGCTGCATAATTAAGCGTCACTTTCCTCCTTTCCATATATAGAGAGCAAACGCAACTTTTTCCGTCGCGCGAAAGGCTGTGGGGGGACGGAAGGAGAGAGGGGAGGCGACGTTTAGCGGCGACACCAAATACGTATTTATATAAAAACGCCGCGCGCGTTCGTAGTGAACGCGGGACGCCGATGGCGTCGGCAACAGTTCTGCGCGTTGCTGGTGGTGCTGCATGTCCAAGTTTATACAGCTGATAAAACTACTATCCTTACTCCGTATAGCTCTCTAATAATTTGCTATCACAATTGGTGCTTCGCCTTTCGGGTGAAACTGCGACAAATTTTTTGGTTGGTCTGGGTGCCTGGGCACGCAGCGATCTCCGGTAATGAGGGCGCTCATGCGCTGGCCTGCGAACTCTCACACCGAGCCGCTGGGGATCACTCTGGCATCATCCGACCGCAACCTTTCTCGTACGCATCCCAACTTGCTCATATACGCCTAACTCGGCAACACTACCCATCACCTCATCCTTCCTTCCCTTACTCGCCGACAGGCTGTCTGTTGGCGACAACTACAGTTGAATACTTTCCCGACACCCCTTTTCTATTCCTACCTCTACCCCTCCCGTGGTCCAGCTCAATGCCCGCACTGCGGTGACTGCCCCAATCTACTGCATATGGTCTGGCTTTGCCAAGACATTCCCCACGTCCCTCCCGTTCCAAACCCCACCCTCACCTCCTGGGAGGAGCGGCTGACCGACGCGACGGCGACTGGCCAGCAATGGCTGGTCGACCGTGCCGAGGCGGTGGCTGCTACCTATGGCGCCCCGGACTAAGGGCTCCACCTTCGAGGCGCAGCTGGTCTCCACGATATTGTAATAAAGTTTATTCTCTCTCTAAAACTTGGCCTTCAGCAGCACCGGCAACAGGCAGGACTGTTGTCGACGCCTTCGGCGTTTTGCCCGCGTTCGCATCAAACGCGCGCGGCGTAGGTGACTGTTCCCTCTGGGGGCGGCTCGGAGGTTTTCGACGAGACCAGAACAGGACACTCGTCGAGCAGCATCGGAAGTCTTTACCACCTTCTCGCCTCACAACGTTCTTATATAAATAGGCAGTTGGTGCCGCAGCTAAACGTCGCCTCCCCTCCCTCTCTTCCATTCCCCACGGCCTTTCGCGAGACGGAAGAACTCGCGTTTGCTCGCGCAAACGCCAATGCGGGAGCCTGCGGCTTAGTCAAGCTGTCCATGTGGCAGCTTTTTCTGCATGCCCCTCGCGTCATGTACTGATGCGTCATGTACTGATGCAAATAAATAATAGTTGTCGCAGTTTCACCTGAAAGGCGAAGCATCAATTGCGATAGCAAATTTGTAGAGAGCTATACGGAGTAATGATAGCTAGTAGCTTTATCAGCTGTACAAACTTGGACATGCAGCAGCACCGGCAACACGCAGAACTGTTGTTGACGCCGTCGGCGTTTTGCCCGCGTTCGCACAAAATGCGTGCGGCGTTGGTGACTGTTGCCGGAACCTCTGATATAAATAGGCACTTGGTGCCGCAGCTAAACGTCGCCTCCCTTCCCTCCCCCTTTCGCGCGTCGGAAGAAGGCGCGTTTGCTCTACATATATGGTGATTGTAAAGGAGGAAAGAGACAGACGCCTACTTCTGCAGCCCTTAAAGGGAGCACGGCGCCGAACGCGCGTTTGTTCTCCGCCGCGGGCACGGAGGAAGATTATTTAGGAGTAGAAACTCCCGTCAGCGCGGGCGCTCGCGTGCGACCAGATAACGTCACATTATTATGCGCCGACGGGGGCGCATGCAGTGGCGGCGCCTTGCGACACGTCATGCAAGCAGCAGCGAGAGAGAGAGAGAATAACTTTATTGAGAATGCCTGCAGAGTCGATTAGGCTCCCTCCACGCAGGGAGGACGACCTTTCATCGCGACGCGGCCACTACGTCAGTCTCGTGCGTTATGCTCCTCGAGGTCTTGCTCCCTCGCTACTTCCGCGGGTCCGAGAGGGCCGCCGCCCCCTTCCTGGGGGTGCCGCCCCCCTTATCCTCGGTTTCGCTAGGTTGCTGCCTTCCTAGAGCTGCCGAGACCTGCTGGACGGCCTTGAGTTGTGTCTCTTGATCGTACAGCGAAAAAAAAAAAAAAAAAAAGAGCATCAGCCCGGCGGATCGGTGGTGCCGCTCGCGCGCGTTCTCTTCGGCGGCGCCCGTGTCTCCCGCACTCAAAGTAGACGACACAGGCGTTCGGCGTTCGCTTTAGCGTGCACGCCGTAGCGTTGTTTTTGTGGGCCTTTAAGTCAAACAGTAACTGTTCTTGTCGGTGTCTGTTCGAGGGCCGTAATACTAACAGCGCTGATACGTGCAGTGTACCCTTGTTCGGAAATTGCTAGCCTAAGATGGGATGCAGGTGGGATGCGTGAGTGCCCTCAGTAGAAGTTGTGAGGCGCGCGGCCGAACGGGAGCAACGCGCGCGGCCGCGAACGAGAGAAACACATGTGACCGGTTGCCTTGGCAACCAAGACGGCGGTAATTTCTTTCTCAGCCGCCAGGTGCCGCCAGCATGACAAGGGGCTTTAAGTGGCTCCGCGGGCTTGTGACATTAGAGACTTTTAGTATTGCGGAAAATGCTTGCGTTAGCGTGTTACGCACGCTAAATCTTTGCGGAACGCTGTTCGATAGAGTTTTAGTATAGCGTAAGGCAACGATGCGCCGCTAAGCGCAACACCATCTAGCTGCGAGTAGTCAAAGCAGCAAACTGTGCAGCTTGACAACCAAACTAGCCGTGTGGATCCACGCCAAGCCTTGAAACGAGCCTGCATGTCAAGCGCTCGGGCCGAGGGTGCCACCATGTTTGCAACGCTAGAAACTTAGCGAGCGTTTAGCGTCTCCGCTATATTTGAAAAATAGCGGACGCACGCTACCCGCAAAACTGAAATAGCGTTCTGAGCATGCGCAGTCTGACCCCGCTATTTTATTGCGTTTAGCGTGGTGCCATTTCCGCAATACTAAAACTGTCTATTATCTGGTCGCCGCAACTGGCGGAGTTTCCACTCCTAAAGGTTTCTTGCTCCGTGGCCGCGGGTTCACTCCCCGTGAAAGCGCACGTCCCTCGCGCCCTTTCACTCGCACATACAGCGTTCGACGGCGCGCGGCGACGATTTCATCTCCATTGACGTCATACGGAACCTCACGGCGACGGCGACGCCGACGGCAGAAATCTGCTTTGGAGTGTCCATATAATTGCTATCGCAATAAAATCATTGTCATTGTCATATATATGGTGATTTTAAGGGAGGAAAGAGACGCTTAACTCTGCAGCCCTTCATGGAGCACGGCGCAGAACGCGCGTTTGCTCTCCGCCGTGAGTTCGCTCCCCAGCGATGATTTCATCGCCATTGACGTCATACGGAACCTCACGGCGACGGCAGAAATCCGCTTTGGAGTGTCCATATAATTGCCATCGCAATAAAAGTAGCGACAGACGCTGAGTGCGCGGCACTGTTGGAAGAAAAGCGGTTGAAGGCGGCGGCATCACAGGGAGCAAAAGACACCATATGGTAGTGAGTTGTACTCTCGATTACGGGAGTGCCAACATTTCTTTTTTTATTGCGATAGCAATTATATGGACACTCCAAAGCAGATTTCTGCCGTCGGCGTCGCCGTCGTCGTGAGGTTCCGTATGACGTCAATGGAGATGAAATCGTCGCCGCGCGCCGCCGAACGCTGTATGTGCGAGTGAAAGGGCGCGAGGGACGCGCGCTTTCACGGGGAGTGAACGCACGGCGGAGAACAAATGCGCGTTCTGTGCCGTGCTCCCTTAAGGGGTGCAGAAGTAGGCGTCTCTTTCCTCCTTTACAATCACCATATATGTAGAGCAAACGCGCCTTCTTCTGACGCACGAAAGGCCGTGGGGGGGAGGGGGGGGGGCAGGGAAGGGAGGCGACGTTTAGCTGCGGCACCAAGTGCCTATTTATATCAGAGGCTCCGGCAACAGTCACCAACGCCGCACGCATTTTGCGCGAACGCGGGCAAAACGCCGACGGCGTCGACAACAGTGCCGTGTGTTGCCGGTGCTGCTGCATGTCCAAGTTTGTACAACGGATAAAACTACTATCCTTACTCCGTATAGCTCTCTACTAAGTTGCTATCGCAATTGATGCTTCGCCTTTCGGGTGAAACTGCGACAACTTTTTTATTTGTTTTTGCCTAGACAAGCATTGCCTCAGTGCCATTGCCGTGGGTTCTATGACTGCGCATCAGCAAGCGTTTGTGTGCGCATGTCTTTGCGCGTGTACTTCCACGTTCACCCTGTAGTGTGTGTGCTCCTTTTAGCATCGAATCAATTGTAATATATATATATATATATATATATATATATATATATGTCGTGAAGAAGAAGAAGAAGGCGTGCCTCCGTCCAGCGGCATCGCCAACGCTCGGCTTGCACTGCTGGTCGCTGGTGTCTTTGGAGACGGTTCCCCACGCTGCCTCGCCGTTCCTTGAACTCTTAGCGTCCTTGAAGGACAATGCCCATAAGCCTCATCTCAATTGGTGGAGGTTCCTGGAATTCCCCCGTCGTTGGCACCCTGGAGCTTTGAACCCGAACGCTTCCGACCATCATGACCGGCAACACTGACCCGCCGGCGCCTGCGCCCCAGTCTGTCATCCGCACCGGGGTTCCTCGGCAAAGTGATCCGAAGTTCTTCAGCGGTACAGGTGACACCAATGTGGAAGACTGGCTTACGTCGTACGAACGGGTGAGCGCGCGTTAACAAGTGGGACGATGCCGTGAAATTGACCAACGTCATATTTTATCTTACTGGCGTTGCCCAACTCTGGATCCGTAACCACGAAGTTGATATCCCGACATGGTCAAATTTCATAACATCTTTCACTCAAGTGTTCGATCGACCTGCTGTCCACAAACTACGCGCTTAACAGCGCTTCCGAGCCCATGCACAGCAGACTGGTAGTTAAGTTTGTTCTTTGTCCTTGAAGTCGATGAAAGTCTCTTCAAGGTGTTTATCGGCGTTTATGAAGCAGGAGGCAGGTTGGAGGTAACAAAACTTGAGGATATATTGCAACGAAAATATTTACACAGACAAATGCAGAGTTAGCAAGACAACACTGATGCAATACACACAAGTAAACATCGCCTTACTCTTCGACGTTTTCTTAAGTTAGAGCCTAGGACAACGGTCACTACATACGACCAACCGAGTCTCACTGTTCTACCACTAAGTGGTTACGGCCCAGACTAGCGTTGCATCGTACGGAGTCTTACTGATCTATCAGGTTTAGTGATTACAGCCTAGACTGAGGAACAAGCACCTCGTCTCGATTGTTATAGGTGAAATAGACAAAGAAAAAGGGCGGTAGGACCGTTGGCCCATCCCACGGAAGCAGTTGCCAATGAGAGCTGAAAGTTTGTTAAGCCACAACCCAAAGGGATGGGCTTACTATTAAAAGTAAATGTATTGGAAAACAACCCTGTTTTCCTTCTTTCCGCAACTCCGTTTCCCTCTGCTATTTCCACGTGGTCAGTGACGGCCTCAGCCAACACGCCAGGCACGCACGATTTATTGCTCGGCCATCTCAAACCTCGGTGGCGTTTCTAGCCAGCAGGGGGCTCGGGGGCTGGTGTCACAACACTGCGTACCGCAGTCCCCCCCCCCTCAAGGTTTTTCCGCGTGGGAAAATAATGACCATTGGCGGCATTCGGACCCGGTGTTTTCAAGACGACGTTCTTCGAACGCGATCCCCGCATGCGCACTGCGCCTCTATGGCGCGCACTGCAAGCTGACACTCGACACCACGCGGGCTTTTCTCAGCGCTCAAAACAAGATACACGTGGTTGCCGCCCGGACGCGTAGGGGAGTGGACCCCCGCTTCGTACGCACAACACATGGTCAACAATGCTAGGCGATAAACCTCGGCGCCGTCTTTAGCCCTCAGGGAACTCGGAGGCCGGCCCCACAACACCGCGTACAGCCGTTCCACTCGAGGTTTGTCCGCGTTGACCTATTATGACCATCGGCGGAATGCCAACCCAGTGCGCGCAAGACCGCGTTCTCCGAATCCGTTCTCCGCATCCACACCGCGCCCCCCCCCCCCCCCCCCCCCCCCCCCGGCGCGCGCCGCGGCTCGTCACCCGACACCACGCGGGCCGTTCGACCCCTCAAAAACAGAAACGGTTGCTGCCCGGACGCGCTGGGGAGTGACCGCCTCCCTATTCATAAAACACGTGGGCAAGTTGCGGCACTGCGACAATATATACAAAAAATCATGCAGCCCTACACCGCCCATTCTGTATGTTCGATAGAAGCGCGGCCTAACACTGGTGAAACTTTCAGGAGCTACATTGAAGAAGTCGTCGACCTTTGTAAGCGTGTCAACGCTACCATGCCCGAAGCTGATAAACTTCAGCACACCCTCAAGCACAGTTGCACACCTTCGTAGCTCTGACTGATACGATGGCGGCGCATTGCACATGCTTTTCTCCAGGAATCCCCGCACCGTTTCTGAAGTGGTCACGTTATGTCAGAGCTACGAAGAGTTGAAGAAGCAACACAGCCTGACTTGGCAGCCTCTGTCAACCGCCGACTCGCTATCGAGTCTCGCTGCCGTTTCTGACCACTCTCTACTGCTTCAACCGATTCAAGACTTCGCGCGCGAGGAGGTTGCCCGTCAACTTTCCTGTACCCCTTTCCTCTGGAGCCCTTACTGTCATTGCCGAAGAGGTCGCTCAAGCTGTTCCCGTCGCTCACCACCAGCCACCTGTGACCGCGCCTCTTCCCTATGCGCAGACAGTGCAGCCTGTAGCCGCGCCTCTTACTTATCCGCAGGCAGTGCAGCCTGTTACCGCGTCTCATACATATGCGCAGGAAGTGCGTAGGCCTCCCCAGCCGCCTTTCTCCATCCTGCAACAGTCTGCACCACCCGCCGCTCCTACTGCTTCTTGGGCCGGGCGGAGAGTCAGCAATCGATGGCACACGCCTGACAATCGTCCCCTTTGTTACGCCTGCTGCACGCCAGGACACGTCGCTCGCTATTGCCGCCGTCACCTTCAAACTTCCGAAGGCGCTGCCCGGCCGTTCCAGTATGACAGTCAGCCCATGCGCCCATCAGCATCGGGTCCCTCTCAGCGGTATGTTTCTTCTGACCTCCCTGAATTTCCGTCGCGCCGCTCCCCATCTCCTCGTCGACAATTTATCTCCCCTAAGCGTCGCAGACCCGCACCCTCCGACCACGAAAACTAAGCACCGCAGTTCATGAGGCAACTGCGCCATCTTCGAACTGCCCCAGGCTTCGCTCTTCTCCAGCTAACATGGTCCCAACCTCCTGGTGCGGCTTTACGTTACGTGTTCACTACTTTCTGTCAGCTCACTTCCCATATACAACTCCCATTTCATGCCATAAGATATCCGCCTTTTTGCTCACACGAAGTGCAGGCTATTACTTCTTCCTCAGCAGACACGCATACTTGAGCAAGTATGCGTGTCTCCGTTGTAAACACCTTTCTCAGCGGCTGAAGTACCCCGAGTACACTTTGGCGATAGCCCATCGTGTTTATATCGATAACAAATATATGGACACTCCAAGCCCATTTCTGCCGTCGCCTAGGGGTTCCGTATAAAGTCGAAACACGATAACATCGTCACCGCACGCCGTACGCTGTAAGTGCAAGTGACAGTTTGCGAGGGTCAGCCGACGATCGCGGCGTAATCTCGCGTGCGTGAGGGAGAAAGGCGGGGTGGAAGCGCGCAGTCTTCTGTGGCGCGAGGCACCGGGGGTGGGGTTCTGCTTCGGGGGCGGCTTCTTACGGCGCGGCCGGCTCGGGCGCCGGATCTTGACAGTGATCTGCGACGTGCACAAAGGGCACGCTTGCGCCGGCCTCACCTTCAAAGCGTTCTGCGATTTGGGCAAAGTACGCCCAGTGCCGGTAGCTTCGTATGCACTGTGCTTTCGACGTTTCGCTCGCGTCGAAGAGAGAGAAAGTACGAAGGTCAATTCGCTCGCTACTTATACCGCTCTTCCCGACTACTGCGTTTTGACCACGGTCATCGACTGAGATGTGTTCATGTTTACCTGTGCGCTTGTTAATTTAGCTAATAAGCGAATGTTTGCAAGCTTATATGGCCGATAACACTAATATCCTAACTTCGTGCAGTTGTCAACTAATTTGCTATTGCCATCGATGCTTCGCCTTTTGTGCGAAACTGCGGCTTTTTATTTGCTGACATCATAGAAGAAATAGCGGTCGGTGCCTTATAGTCTCCTTGTATCTTCAACACATGGCTCTGTTTCATATTTACTTTTGTAACTTACGCGTGCTAATTTCTGTAGGAAAGCACCCTAAACACATACCACGACATCACGAAATAAGTGACACCAACACAATTATAACAGAACTATGAAAGCCGACATGCTGAGCACCTATCAAACAATAGTTTAGTTCTCATTTTACGTTTCTATGCTAGTGATAACACTTGGTGAGAGCGCAATTTTTACTTCTTGTTCCAGCTTCATCGGCTCACTGTTTTGAGGTTAGGGTTCCACGAGGGTCCTTAAAGATATTGAAGGACCCTGGTGGAACCTTACGGTAAGGCTGTTTTTAATGCCGAAGCATTATATGCCCCATTACACAAAACTCCGTCGGTGTGAGCATGACCGAAAGATGGTACCATAAATGGATGACGGTGGAAAGAGTAAAAACACGTCAAAAATATTGTATTGACGACAAATCTGTCATAGAGGTTCCTCTAAACAAAGTAAATAATGGCTTAATGCGCGACCTCAAGTGTATTTATAAATGAGCGCGTTCATTACGTTCGGAGGTGTAAAAACGCTATAATCCTATCTGATTCCCACACGTAAGCAGTCTTAAGTGTCTCTGCCGAGCGGTTTAACTGTGTCAGTTACAGAACTGAAATTCTGCCGCTGTCACCATAACGACAGTGCCGTAACAATAGCAGTAGTCTAGTCCAAGTATGTTATGCTAAAGCATTCTCGTAGTAATAACTCTATGTAAGGAAAAACTGTGAGGCTTACACCAATGTCAGCAAGCTGCCGTCTGAACAAGTCACTCTTACGCAAGGCGTAGAATAACTTTCAGTCTTCCCATGGCGAACGGTTGTTCCATTGTATGTGCAACTGGCTGTAAAAAAAATTCTCGTTAGTGTTCCTGTAGCCTTGTAACCAAGGCTGCTTAACAACAAATATCAGCACGCATAGTGATTTTTTACCACATAAAAATACAATTAGGGGAGTATCCCTGATGACGCTGGTATGCTCAAAAATCAATATAACCTGCTTGACTAAATTGGAGAGATCTTTAGGCCATCAAGCTTCGTGCAAAGTCTTACACGATTCTTTGGTAAGGCGTAACGTTCTAAGGGAACGTTAGAAAATTATTAATGTTCGTGAGCGAGAACATGAATGACAATCCCTCGCTGTCAGAAAAATGGTCGCTGTACCTGTCCCTTGTAGCAGAGGGCCAAACAGGTTTCCAGAAAGTACTGAGACTGTGGTCAAATAGTACTTTCTCTGTTTGAAAACTTTCTACATCAGAACTAGGACATTGTTTGCCCTCTTCCCTGTTAAACATGGAGTTACTTAAGCGCGCATTTGGTGATTACGTATCTTCTCTCTGTACAAATATCATCCTTCAAGATAATAATCTCCAGCAACTCAGAATGGCCGAAATAGTAACTAACGTCCCCGCTGGACATATTCCGATATTGATATGTCACCCTGCGAACATTTTGACTATACCGAGAATTCAGCGCTTCCTGTCAAACTGTCAAATGACCCATTGAGCGAAATGCAGCTCCCCTAACGTGAAACCTGGGGAGGTGCGAAGCATGCAGCGATGCACCGCTAATGGGCTCATACTGCCTTAAGCAATGGCTCAGTAACCCCGTAAACGCGGCCTCCCCATTACGACGACACAAGAGAAGTGAAATTCTACGCTGGAGTGATGAAGGGCAACGCAGCCAGCTGTGCAAGACGACGAACGCGGGAGCAGTGGCACGAGCGCGTGCCGAGCGCGAGCACGGGCTGCTTGCTTTACCGTGACGGCGACGGCAGGAGAACTCGACAGCCAGAGCGCATAAGGTGTGCGTGATTGCGGGCGATTTATTGTGACAACGACGACAGGAGACACCGACAGCCCGGGCGCAGGAGGTGCTTCGCACCCAGAACGCGTCTTTTCTTTCACAATAGCTTACCTATAGGTGCGAAGCACCACATGCGCCCGAGCTGTCGGCGTCTCCTGTCGTAATCGTCGTTGTCGTCGTCGCGGTAAACAAGCGGTTCGTGCTCGCGCTCGGCAAGCACTCGTGCTGAGCGCATGCCGAGCACTCCCGCGTTCGTCGTCGTCGTCGTCTTCCACTGCTGGCTGCGTTGCCGCTCATCATTCCAGCGTAGAATTTCACTTCTCTTCTGTCTTCGTCATGGGGAGACCGCGTTTACGGGGTTATGAATCATTGCTTAAGGCAGTATGAGCCCATTAGCGGCGCATCACTGCATACTTCGCACCTCCCCAGGTTTCACGTTAGGGGAGCTGCATTTCGCTCAATGGGTCATTCGACACTTACGCATAAAATGTTTATAGTCTTTCGCTTGCCGAAGAAAAAAACAGGCAAGTTTGCACTCGGTCGTGCAAAGCTTAGGCACAGCGAAATAGTCGATCCTCAAGTCTTACTGGCTGCTACTGCTAGTTATTAACTTGGTTGCAAGCTATTAACTTGGTATTACTTGGTTATTAACTTGGTTAACATGGTTAAACTTAACTACGCATGTAGGAAGGTATTCTCGAGCGATCATTTTCGGAGGTACCTTCCCTTTCGCAACATTTTGCGTGACTATCGCTGGACGCGTCGGCGCCTCGGTAGGCTAACCATGATTGGCACAGTGCCAAGAACGCTGCTGCTTGCCGACGCCGAACGCGTTGGAGGCTGGTCGCTCGATATCAATCGGCCAGCTTTTTTTCTGTCCTGGCTCACCGTGCCGCGTACAGAAGAGAGGCGGGGGTCGGGAAGAGAGGAAGCTGGCAAGGAGGAGACTGCGTGCGCATGCACGCGGTCTCCTCCTCCTCCTCTTGGTTGCCATGGCTACGGCACGACAGATTCTTCATACGAACCACAAATTATGGCTGGCTTAAACAGCTTCGCTGGTAATGTTTTTTTTTTATGCTCTAAAACACCGCGAAACATACCTGTATGAGGGGCGTTCGTGCCAGTTGCTCCTTTATTGGCAGTTTTCTCCTTCGTGTGACTAAATAATCCGGCGTAGCATACCGTGAAGGTCACGTATAGTGCAACAGCCATAATCATTGCAGACTGCTTCATGCTTATACGGCTGAGCCTGTACATTTTTAGGAATACAATAATGAGGTCTCTCACATACAACCACCAAAAGTAAGCAATTGAATAAAAAAATGGCAGTAGCTTATCTTGTTCATCTTATACATTAGGATACAAAAGTTTTCGCCAACATTTGCTTATTCTGCTGGTTATTACAGGAAGACCACGGGTCCCTAATCAGTTTTGACAATGTATACAGGAAATGAAGTTTTACATGCACAAATTATCATCGAATGCCCATTATGTAAATATTAGTCCACAAGGGAGTGAACGCGTAAAGCTTACAAATTTACGGCCTGATGGGAAGCTGGTGCGTCACAGCCGTGGGTAGCGGATATCACGGTAGTAAGAATTCGATGATGTGGTCAGCCCTCTTTGCTAGGGAGCCAAAAAAACTCGAAGACGGCGAGGCGTTTAAAGGCTTCTGTCCCTATTGCGGCAAGCGTTGCAGAAAGACTCCACTTTCGTCTGCTAGTGTTCTTATAAGATGTTTTCTCCTCTGCTCCTTCCTTTCCAGAGTCGCATGTAGCCGAAAACATTTATGCTTATAAATTTCTATAGTTTTAGGTAACAGGCTCTCTTTCTCATCTCGGCGGATCTTTTGTCAAATGGCGATGGACTGGCGCCGGTTCCTATACCATGCAGCGAAGCAGCTCCACCGGCTTTTATTACGTAATCATTCTAGGGCTACTCCCCTCTGATATCTGTCTCTCCGCCCGCCCATCCGTTCGTCTGTAACGCGTGACACTATTCGCTTCATAGGTTTGTATGGGGTTGGGGGGGGGGGGGGTACGTATGTTGCCTTGACTACGGACAACTCCTGAGATTTATGATTATGACAATATATAGTGGGCACTGAAGTGATGTTAAGATTAATTAACGTTAATAATAAACTAATTAGGCTAATTGCGCTGAATATGCTTAGGCCTAAATAAGACTACTTAAGCCTACTGAAGATTAATTATTAATTTCACTGATTGATTCTTTGATTATTTCATATAATCATAACTGTAATCAAGTGAAATTAAGGGTGAATAAATAGGCCTAAGCAATATATCTAAGGGTACTTAATAGCTGTATCGGGAAGCGTTGCGCGTACAAACGGACAAACACAGGAAAAAAGACGTGAACGGATAGAGCGCAATCCCTTCCCGAAACAGCTATGCACCAACTCGCCCAGCAAGAAGGTACTTAATAGTTAAGCCTAATTTCAATTGTAATATATAAATTGGTTACTGCTAATCAGGATTAATCAAGGGTAATTGGGATAACAAGCCTAATTTCAAATGAATAACAATAAATTGATTAAGGCTAATCAGGAATTCTTAAGAGTAATTAGGCCTAATTATGAATAATAGCAATATACTTAGGTCTAATCTAGGATAATAAGGCTAATGAATACTGTTAGATATTACGCGACACCATAATTCACTATAATCATGACTACAATAATTTCACCATATGAGAATACTTATAATTAGGTCCACCAATTAGGTAATTATAACAGGTCCTCGCAATACTAGCAGCACGTTGGATTATTCTTGACAGAAGAACCACGGTGTGCGTAACTCGGCCACTCAATCAATCAATCATTCGTTGTATGAGTGCAAGAGACCGACGGGAAATAGCCTTCCGCATTATCTGATAAGTTCCACACGGGAGTTTCTGCAGTAATTTTTGCAACCACATTGCTCTGGTGATAGGAGCTACTGATTCTGACGGGGATCAGATTCGGAGTTGTATTACAGCAGCTCTGGCTATAAGTTCTATATGGGGCTCCTGCTTTGCCTAGGGGGCGCTACGAAAATGGTAGGGTGCCTCGATGCCAGCGCCGCCGTTCAGGGTGGTGCCATCCTTTGACCGCCTCCGCGCCGCCGCTTTCTCGCTGCGACGCCATCTTGAGTCACAGCGAGCGGTTGCGAGTGCTTGGTGCCGGTGCTTAGTCCGAGACACAGTGCGCGCGGATGCTTCTCTGACGCTTCTACTTGCTGGACAGTGTTCAGCCGCATGAATGACAAGCTTGTCAAGTGCATCGAGTCGACATGACGGGCTGTTGTGTTCCCAAGTGCACCGGATCGACGCGTAAAGGGCTTCGTTGTTTACGCTTCCCCCGGGACCCAGAGCGAAGGAAGAGATGGGAAGCCCAAGTAAAGCGGTATCACTGGAAGGCAACGGATAGCTCCTACATTTGCGAGGTAAGTGTCAAGAAAGTTTAGACTATCGCATCGTGTTTTTCATAAATAAGAAAGTATTCTCTGATCCTCGCTCACGTACCTACGTTCGCTCACGAACTAAGCACTGCACCGATGCTGAGTAGCGTATGGTTTGCGAGCGCGCGTCACATAGGCTTTTGCCGTTTTTATCGGCGCAGTCTATGCGAGTAGTACCCTTATTTTAAGAACTGACGAAAATGCTTCGCCGCGAAATAGCCTTACATTAGCTACAAATCGTCATGTAAACCACCTATTTTACTTTTTCACAGGAAGCACACATCGTGTGTCTCTTGTTTCTTTTTTTTCCCCTCAGTTTCTTTTTTCGCTACTGGTTATTTGGAACTAAAGAACGCAGTGCTTCTTCTGGGGAGAGCGGCTGTTGTGTACGTGGCAAGCGAAGCATTGTGATTTTCTCTATTCTCAGCAGATATCTTGCGGATCTCAGGTTGTTACGTTATATAGCTGATTTTTTAGACGAATATATTTGTAGCGTGGTGCTCGTAAGCCGATGGTCATTCGTGCTCATTCTCGATCGTAGTGGGTACTGTGACGGTCTTTAAATGCCTGTGCACGGTATGCCCAGGTGTAGTAGAGTTAAGGGGCATCATGGGACCAAAATGTTTCGGCGCTTTCTGGCATGGTGTCCGTTGTAGCCTGTGCATTTCTTCGAAACGTGTGAAGCGAGGTAATACAGCATTACTTCTGCGAAAATTTATTTTTAAGCACTGTAATGGGTTCTCTGTACTTACAAGGCAACTTTTCATATCAATAATCACTTTTGTTGTTTTACTTGTACTTAGAAACACTTTGAAGATGACCAGTACGAGGGAAATCGACAGGATGGGCGCCGTCTGTTAAAGTCAACAGCCCTACATCATCATGGACTATATTTTCGAAGTGAAAAACATTGCTAATCTGTATTTGACTGTCTTAGTTTCATTTACGGTTTTTGTACGCGATATGTATGCAGTGTTGTTTATTTTTTCAATGTAGCTATCAGTGTTCTAATGGTTATTTATAAAATGTTCTGTACTCGCCATCGATGTGTTTGGCTGATGCGACGTATTCGATGGTAGCTGATGTATTCTGGCTGGATATCTTGATTAATATTACCCGCGGTTGCGTTTTCTTGTTTGCATTCTTGTTTTCGATTTATATTGTGTGTAATAACGTTGATGTACTCACTTGAACCCCCCCCCCCCCCCCATGTAATGAATAAATTAAAAAAAAACTCTCACTATCCCGAATTGTGTGTCGAGCCTACCTTACGAATTTTTTTTTATCTCGTCTTTCAACATAACCTTCAGGCGCCACACAGTACATATAATTTTTCATGTACATATCTCTTTCATGATTGATTGTACTAGACATTATAAGTAAATGTATTTTGTGCATCGTTTGGTTTCTTGTGTGTACTACGCAAGATTGACACAGACAAGTGACGTTACATGTTTCTCTACAGCACTAACTAAACCTTATTTTCACATCGCAGTTATTTTTACACCAGCTTAATCCTGTCAGCACACAGTTTTGTGGGCAAGAAAAAAAAGCAAAATTGCGTGTAGATATCGTCAAATAATTGCAACGAACGCGAAGAGCACGCGCAACGCAAGGGAAACTAACCGCCGTGCGCGAGTGGCTGGCTATGGTAAAGGAGGCGTGACGTGTAAACCAAAATACAACAGCGAAAAAGAACAACTTCCACACACAGGGGGTCGCAAACCTTATATACCAAGCATCGAAGCGCAAAAAAAAATTGTGCGTATTTCAAACATACACACGGCATATTAAATGTAAATTGAATTAGGCAACTTGGGGCATGTTCCCGGCGCCATACATTTACGTCTTGGACCTTCGACGAGTTAACGGCTATTGGTTATAAAGATGTGCGGATGCGATACCGATAAAAAAAAACCTCATCAAGGCAAAGCACTTGGAAGTGCGCCGCGAGTAACACTATTTATGCTGAGTCTCAGCTAGTGTGACTCAATATGGCTGCGCCAGCGGGGTTATCTCCACCCTGGACGGCGGCGCTAGGCATCGAGGCACCCTAGAAAATGGTGCTAAAGAGCGCCCTCTGACCTGAACTGGGTAGTACCAAGCTCGGTTGTCTGCTTCGAAAAGCACGTTTACAATATGAACCCATCACTTTCGCTTGTATTGTGCCACGGCCTGCAGCGAATATTAGGCGCCGAAGATTTTTTCAGGGGTGGCACGCTACGTAAAGGCTAGATATTATGCAACGCCGACTACGTGTACGCCGTTCAAGAAATAAGCGGCGAATGTGTCAATCGCAAGTGAAGCGAGTCGCGTACGAAGTTGAACTTCAGGTAAGGTTTGCGCGCTGCTACATTCAGGCGTACAAACGCGAGGAAATGCTTGCTATAAATGAATTCGCAGCAGCGATAAGCAGACATCATGTGTACGGAACTATTCGAGCGCACGACGGTACGTGCCGGTACGGCAGCGGTCTTTCAGCATGCCGCGATGTGCGAACTACTCGAGCGCACAATCGTACTCGCCGCGACGGCAGCGGTCTTTCATCTTGCCGCGAAACGGTGGGTCTCCTGCAATCTTTGTTGACTGCATGCCGCTAGACAAGTAGTTATGCCTGCGCTTTAGTAGCAGCCATCTGTCCCTTTAGCAACTAATAAATAACTTATGCAATGCATAGGAGCTCGCAGTAACGTACTACGTGCGAATAGCACTGCAGTGCGAGCTCGTGCGCTGCTCGCTTGATGTAGCTTTTAATAACAGCGCTCGAACATCGATGTGCTCTAATCAATACTGCCTTGCTGCGCTGCCTCAAGGTGCTGGCTTGAGGTCACGGACTAGCACTTTTAACTCTCAAACCTGTGCTGCTTGTAGTGGGGTAGTGAAGTTATCCAGCGCGCCCGACGCTCCGCTTCGTGAGGCCTTGAAGAAAAACGGTAAAATGTGATGTTGGGATTCAGGTCTTCTTGCTCGTGGCAGCTCATGAGGCAGCGGTAATGACGGGGACGCTTTTTCGAGGCTGAGCTGTGTGTCTCCGAATCGGCGTCGCCGATTTCTTCTTCTTCTAGCATGACGTCCCACGGCACATGGAAAGTCCTTTTTCGTTGAACTAAGCTGCGGCCAGTTCACAGCGTGGTCGGTGTGGTCTGTGAGAAGTGACAAGCCCTGTCGCACTCGCAAGAGGGCAGACAAAAGTGCGAATATACGCAACACTCTGGCTAGGAACATGCTTCCCCACAGCCAGGGCTCAATACTACCCAAGCTGGTACTACCCAGATAAACTTCTCGCCGCCACCAGGCACCGCTACTATACCTCAAACTCCAGCGCAAGACTCCCAAACAGATTCATCGGTGGAGGATGTAACATATGTCGTGTTGCCGATCTGCGACAGGCATGTTGAGCCTACTATATAGCTCTATATCACCTTATGCGATGTGACACGGTGGCAGCGGAAATAAGGCTTAATGTTTCAACTACAGTTCACGGTCCGCAGACTAGAATGCCCATTTCTTGAGCGTGGTGGTTGAGGATATTGCGCCTTCGTCTTGGGCTGAATCTATTACGTCGGGGAGGAAAATATATGGCACTTCGTTGGGATGTGTGTAGAGTCCGGCGTCACCAATTTGTAGCAGCACATGGTTCTGGGCAAACAACATTTAATATTCTAGTGGCTATTATAAGGATTCGCAACAGTGGGGCTGAAGTCACTGTGCATACCAGGCCTTCTGTACTCCTCTTCGTTGGCGGCCTGACCAGTATAACACCCACTCTCTCTACCTCTCTGAAGATATTTATATACATATTGAAAATTTAGCATTTCATTTGTCCATTGGAATGTTCTTGCCCTTGCGGCATTTGCATCCTGCTGCTCTTCGCCGAACAGTAGACACTGTATTCTTGGGCCCTAAGTAAACCCTGTCAATATTCATGAGAACCCGACCATTTATATATGCCGGATATAGAACTTTACTAGCGATCATGCAATTACACCTGACTTAAACCAGCTAACTTCTACTATTCCTACAAATTCCCTAGGTTCATCAAAAAACTGTCAGCCCTTCCACTGGGGTGGAGATGGAAGACCAGCGAAGCTGTGCTATGGTGGGAATTATGTATTTCCAAATATGACTGTTAAGATGAGAAGGTGTAATTGGTTATGTGAACGATTAAATAATGAGAAATATATATAATCAGGTGGTTTTCATTTATTTAGTGACCACAGGGACCATGCCCGTATGGTCGCTACGGTACACCGCCATAGGGTATACGGCAAAGGTTTGCACGTTCTTCATAAACACGTCACCAACGCATGGGAGATTGAAGCTATGTTTTAGCTGGCTGAGCCAGCCGGCGTGGCTGTACGTGTGTGCGTGCGCGAAATGACCCCCCCCCCTCCCTTTCCTTTCTCTCTCTGCGCCGTTGTCTGAGCTGGTAGCTTTGATCTTTGATGCACTTAAACTTACACCCCGCTTGACCGTTATGCACCCGATCCACGGGCATCGGGATGAACCTGGGAGTAGTGGGTTTTTCACAGTAAACTGTACTAACATGGGTATGCTCAGGGAGGGAGAGCAATAACATAGGGTCGGAGCCGTCGGGCGATCGTGGCGCCGACATGAAAGAAGGAAAGCACGTGTGGATGACACGATCCAGTGTGTTCATGGCCATGTCTTCTGGGTGAAGTATCGCGCCGGGCACAGCTTTCGACCTACACCACGTTTCTGGCGCGAAGCTTTACTGCCATTTTCCTTCTCCTGCTAGATGAATTTTTGTTCGTGCATGCTCGCTAGAGGACGAGGACGAGGAAGTGTTGTTGGCTGCTGCGGCCGAAACAGTAAACAGCCGTTCGCTCGGAACTGACTGCCTGCCTGCCTTTTCCTCTCGCGACAAACTGGTGGAGATGCTGGGTACACATACGCCCTATGCCTATTGGTCCTGAACCAGAAGCTAACAACGCCAGTACCTCAGAGACTGCAGAAATCCATCGAAGCAGCCGTCGCCTCCAAGGTCTTTCACCCTAGTACAGTCCCCTGGCAAACTCTGCGAGAAAAATGGCAACTACAACCGCAAGCCAAACCGAGGAGATCCCAAATGCTGCTGTACCTTGCATTGTCAACGCGCCTCGCACGCCTAACCCGTTCCACGGCTACGCCTTTGAGGACGTAGAGGACTGGTTAGACCATTTCGACCGGGTCGCCACCTTTAATGACTGGGATGCTCGCCGTAAGTTGAAGAACGTCTACTTTTCCCTTTTAGACGCGGCAAGGGTATGGTACGAGAACCACGAAGCTTCGTTTACCAGGTGGCAGGAGTTTTACCGCCTGCTTCGTGACGCCTTCAGTACCCCCGCAAGGAAAGAAAGAGCCGAACAGGCACTATCTTCCAGGTTCCAAATGCCGAACGAAACCGTCGCCATGTTCGTGGAAGACATGACACGATTGTTCCGTCGGGCCGACCCACTAATGCCAGAAGACAAGAAGGTGCGCATGTTAATGCGAGGCGTAAAAGAACAGCTTTTTGCGGGCCTCGTGCGCAATCCTCCTACAACGGTGTCTCAGTTCGTCCGTGAGGCAACAGTCATGGAGCGCATGCTTCGGCAGCGGCTATCGCAGTATGAACGCCAGACCACCATGACTGCGGCATGCTCGCTTGTACCTGCAAGGGATGGCAGGGAGTCCCTTACCGAACTAATACGGCAGATTGTTCGAGAAGAACTCCAGAAGTATTATGGATCGGCACCTCCGAGTGCCGCGGCCCTTACGGACGTCATTCGGGAGGAAATCAGGCAGGTGGTTCATCGCTCGCCACCAACGCGAACCGAACCTCCCACGCTCTCGTACGCCGATGCTCTTCGGGTTTCTACGCCGTCGACGGCCCGTTTCCCGCATCCACCTACAGGGCCTAGTCGACGCTTCCCAAGCCCAAGCCACACACGACTCTCCAATCATACTTTCGTCCTGGTCCGCGGAAGTCAACGGTATGGCGCGCTCCCGACAACAGTCCGTTGTGTTATCACTGTGGGGAGGATATAACTAAAACGAATAACTTAGTACTATCTGTCATAAAATAAAAGCACTAATTTCGCCCTCTGCAGCGATTCGCTGGAACTTAAGAGCTTCCGCGGGGCCAACCAAAAAGTGTTTTGTGCAAGGATGATGTCGCTGTTGGTGATGTCAAGGGCCGACCATCACGGCGGCACGGACATTTTGTTACGACGTGTTGTGTAAAAAAGGATTGCCGTAGTCGAATGTGAAAATGTATACACAAATAAAACTGCGAATAAAAATGGCTATATTTGGCTGCGAAATTTCTTGCACTTTTTTTGTGTTTGGCTACATTTGGGCTACAACTTCTCTAGCTTTTGGCTACGCCACCTCGTCGGACCTGGCAACACTGCCATGACCATTCCACCGACGGTGCTCCCACTACGTGGCGCTAAACTGGAGTTGTGGCCGCTAGAATTTGAATGCGTATGTATTCTTAGGCGACTCGTCCATGAAATCTGACCGTTGGTCTGTCTATCACGCTTAACGCGTTACACGATGCGCTCCGTAAAGAAACATCCAATAAATTCGAAAAGGAAAACATTGGCGTGGGTGAGTTTCGCACCAACGGCCCCACGCTCTAAAACCGAATGTCTTACCCATTGGGCTAAACCTCCACGCTTTCAGGAGGTGAATACATCTGATCCATACGAATGTGCTGTACCGGCGGTACAAAACAAATGTCAAAGCAGAACAGTTTCTATGAACGCTTTGTTGAATTATTTGGTGATGTAATAAACCATCTCATGGGCCACATGTAGAGCCAACTTAAGAGCCTTGAAGAGATCAGGAAAAGGCCAGTTTTGCCAAACTTCATTGCCAAACACGCCACATACCCTATGTCCCTTCCTGTTTGGGCCTTCCTTCATTGACTCAATGCCACCGATATCTGATAGCTTGTACGCTTCGTCTCGCGCAACATAGACAGAGAAGCACTCAATAACCTGATAAGGAGTGATGAGGGGTTGTGTGGGTCTCATCAGGGTTGATAATAGTTCGGCACGGATAGATAAAGTGCTACAGAGCGAGAAGGGCTTATAATTGCTGGAGCTATTTTTATAAGGTTGATAAGGACCGATAAGGGTTACTAAGGGTTGAATCGGGTCCTATAAGTTTGAGGAAAGCTGATAAGTGTGGGATCCTATCCGATAAGGCTCATAAGGACAGATAAGTGTTGATAAGAATCGGGTCGATCGATTTAAGGTTGATAACTACCGATAAAGATTGATAGGGTCGGATCGAGTCTGATAAGTTTGAGAACAACAGGTCAGGGTTGAAAAGGGCTGGATCGAGTCTGGTAAGGTTGGTAGCAACCTATAAGGATTGGTAATAGATTATATTGGTCGGATCAAGCTTGATAAGATTGATAATAACACCTAGCAATGTGGCGATGAGCAAGTGGCACAGTGCTTACGCATACTTAGAGAATTTCAGTGAAGTTTCTGCATCCTTTTTTCTCACTAAGACAGACGGGCAGCCCACAACATGTGCTATTAATCTCTTTGGCTTCTATATTACATCTCATCAGATGATAAACCTTCCTTGATCAGATAAATATGGTCTGTGGCTTCAACAGCAGCCTCAAACTAGCTTACTCAATCTTTTAGCGCTAACATGTAGCGAAATTCTCTTAAAAACACGAAAGCTATAGTAATATTTACCCGTGTACTTATTTAGTCCTTATACCAGGGACTACATTTAACCCGCTAAAACTTATCGTGGTCGGTCAGCGCAAGACGGGGCTGCGTGATTTGGAACTTCCTGGAGTGTCATCGCTGATTCTATCTATTGTGTATGTTCTTGTCCAACATTGTGAATCAGATTGCATGCGCGACACGAATTCTGTAGTACTTTGTGGAAAGCAAGCGGACACCAGCGATTACGCTGGAACGTTCGGTGAGTCATGTATAAAAGGGGACACACTTGACGCTGGACTCGCAGATCAGACTTTAGACGATCGACGATTACGCTCGCCGCTGTCGTTGTGCTGAGTGTTACCTGCTTTGCTGGGCACAGGTTCGCCCAATCAAGAGTTAAATTCGTAACTAAATTTTGGCATTTATCTTCTCCAACGTTGCTGCAACGTGGCAATATTCAAAGGTTGTCTTATGTTTATCTTCATAGAAGGAATTTAGAGGGCGGTTTGCAGCAAACGTAACAAGCTTCATATACCTCCTTCACTGTTACATTTTTGATGTGTCAGGAGATGGTTGTACGCACCACGCCTGGGTTCGCATTAACATTTATAACGAAGACAATTTCTTAGTTTTTATGGTATTTAAGCAGCTCGATGGGTAACTGGCTTTCTGACAGATTTTAGTACTTCGCAGCGTCGTTTTTCAAACTCGATTTTTTTTTACGTGTGCAGTATCGGTATCACACAGCTCGTATACACGTCCCGAAGTACTAGCAGACCAATTGCTTGGCATATCACACACATGAGGATAGGCCTGTTGAAGATGTTTTTGTACTTAACGCTGACCATCAGACCAGTAAATGTCAAAGTGTGCAACCATCACAAACCTACACTGCTAATAAGATAGTCGAGGTAAGTATCTTAGGAGCTGTATTCGCAAACTAAAAGAATAGATGGCGTCGAAACACGTAGTACATAAAATAATCCATTAGGGACCAACAAAATATTCCATTCAGATTTTAGTATTTTGATGCCCAAATGCTTTTCGCAGAGTGGCTGTAGCGTGAGAGGTCTATGAATAATGTTTTATTATTTCAAACACCATGATAGCGTATGTTGTGAGCTGTACTGGAACCTCTGGGTGCAAAATCAGATGTAGCTCCACGAAGAGATGTTATATGTACGAAATTCCTAAATTAAACATTCTTCCAACGAAGAGTCAAACCGAACTCCAAACAGGACCATTTAGCATGCTGACGGCAAAATTAGCATTTCATTAGCAAATATTGTTCGTTATTCAGAGATATTGTTAAAGGCCGCCTCCTTGCATTAAGGAAGAAGACGACGATCGCGGGGGGGACGCGGCGCGTGTTTAGCCATCTTGGCCATCTCTGTCACCTTTATCACCTTTACCCCTTTGTTCGTTGTTAGGTGTATGTTTTATTGTATCCAGTGTGGCCAATCCCCCTCGTGGGTACGAGCCATATTTTGAGGCAACAACGTCTCTGTCAACAGCCCCTGCTTATAAATCCTGTCCCGCTTTTATCTATTTGACGTCCCGTCACATGTTTCAGGGAGGTGCATGGTATTCTCGCCAGACGACGGAGCTCCGAACCGGTCGGCGCTGCGGTGCGACCATCATGGCACAACAACCGGAATCTGCTTCTGCGCCGCGGACACCGATTGTAGTAGTCCAACCCCGAGACCCTGGAACGTTCAACGGGACCGATGGTATCGACGCTGAGGAATGGCTCACGCTATACGAGCGGGTAAGCGATTCCAGCCACTGGGACGTGACAGTCATGCTGGCCGATGTGGTGTGTTATCTTAGTGGAACGGCGAAGTTGTGGTAGGACAATCCCGATGCCCACTTTGGGAGCTGGGATATATTCAAACAAAAGCTCCGTGACCTGTTCGGTAAGGCCTCCAGTCAAAAAATCGCTGCGAAGCAACAGCTGTCAACTCGCGCCCAGACGTCCAGAGAACCATACTTGTATAACATACAGGATGTGCTGGCGCTGTGCCATAAAGCTGACAGTAACATGCCAGAGTCTGACAAGGTTGGCCATGTCCTGAAAGGGATAGCAGACGACGCATTCAATTTGCTCATGTGCAGAAATTGTGCTACCGTCGATGCCATGATCGAGGAGTGTCAGCGCTTCGAGCAGGCTAAGAGCCGCCGTACTGAACGGCCATTCGCCCGGCTTGCCAACACCGCTGCAGTGTCTTCGTGTGAAGAGCGGCCACAATCTAACCTTTCGCCACCTTCGGCCGAATTGACGAGGATTGTCCGCCGCGAAATCGAGGCAATGGCTCCCGCTAGCCTCTATACCAGCTCTAACGCCGGCGACTCGAGCACACCAGTGGTTTCACTCGTCCAAGCCATCGTGCGAAACGAACTCGCGAATCTCGGGGTTCACGCTGCTTGCGCTGTTGTCAGCCCTACACCCGCTTCCGGGGCCCCGACATCGTTCCCTCGGTATCCACGGTTCGCTCCACGATCTCGGAACCCCTTATTGGCTAACAGAAGACGATCGGCCTATCTGCTTTAACTGCCGCCGTGTCGGACACGTTGCTCGCTACTGTAACAACCGCTGGTCGTTCCCGCCACGTACTCCATCCTTTGGCCATGCTCGCCGCCTTGATCGCAGCCCTTTTGAGCCACTATCTGCGGCGCACCACTACAATCCTGACGCTGCCACGACATAGTCCAGCCGCTCGCCGTCACCTAGAGGTCACCAGTCGCGTTCGCAGCCGTAACGCCGTCAGCAAATACTAAGCATGATTAAAAAATAATTAGGTTGATTTGCTTTTTTCTCTGTTTCCGCAAGAACACACAGCAATGCCTGTATATTCAGTAAGTTCTAGATCAAAGACGTTACAGAGCTATAAAATTAACAAATATGCTTCTCATGCCAAGATCATTCGTAGCAAAAAGGCGTACTAATGAAAAGAGTCTGTTAATATTTAACTGAATAGAAATAAGAATGGTGATGTTGCTTCAAATGTATGCTGCGTGCCAATAGCCTAATTTGAAGGACGTATCAATGAGGCCTAAATATGAAAGGTGCACTTGTGTTCACATAAAATTACACAAGCATTTCTGCGCTTACTCTTCAAGCAATAACATTCGATAGCTCATAGCAATGTTTTTTTTATCTCTATCATACCCCCACAATTGACCGGAGATGTTATCAGCGTATCGCGCGACTTTGCGTGATAAATAGCGCATGAATATTTTCTACATTTTCTTTTTGCAACAAATCAGTCTCGCTGAAGAGTGTTAGTTTGCAAAACTCACAGACTACGTGTCTTTGCGCTGTTGACTCGTAAGTGTCACACGTGCCAAGGAGCTGCCTCTTGAGTACTGGCTCATTTCTAGTGAAATGGAATGTTATTTGGGCTGAGAGAAGAAAATAAATTACGAAATATGTTCGTAATACATGATGCATTGGAAAAGCTAAATGTCAACAAACCGAGAACAAAGAGCAGGAGAGTGAGAATACACCAACGGCTGCGCTGCGCATCAAAGGACAATCCTTGGAAAAAGATTGATGACTTTTTATGAGGCTCTAGGAGCTATATGCATGTCGCGTACTATGAACATCTTATAACAAACACATGTTCCTATGGGAAGTCACACATATTTAGCATTTCAGTACTCTCAGCTAAGGCGCCCTGAAACTCGTTTTCTTAAAACTGAGAAACCCACTGGACTTCATACTACGCCTTTCAGAGAATTTACGACCAAGTGTTTCCTTTAAGAATAAATACGTATTACAAGCTGAGTTATAAAGTATCCAACCTTTACGTTCCATGTTCCTCCTTGGCCCAGAATTTCTCTCTGCTAAGATGGTGCCGTTCGTAATGTGCTGTTTTTCGCTCCTCTCCCAATTTTTAATTATTCATGGTGCGCTTATTGTTAATAAAATTGACTACACCGGTTTTAAGGCCCCTTTAAGGCCCCTTTAAACTGTGCTCCAACAGCGCTTTAAACAGTACTGCAACAGCTCCAACAGTGCTTTAAAGGCAAAAATCGAAGCTTTGTCTAAAACCGTCCTCACTTGGCCGGGTTGCAAACCATGTCATTGCAGGAGTGGGCATGTCTGAGTCGGGCGACACAAGATTCACACATGACCCTCATGCAGACACCGTTTCATGCTTTAAGGTGTAGTTCCTGATATGAAGCCAATCAATTATTACTCAGTACAGCGCAGAGAAATGTACGTTTGCATGTTTAAACGCAATAATATTGAGAACGCACAAATAAAAAACGACCTAATTCACATTAAATCAAATCACTTTCCTTTTATTGTACAATCCGCACTTCTAGCAACTACCTGTTGTGCCTTACTTATTATTGCGATGGCAATTATATGGTCACTCGAAGCGGATTTCTGCCGTCGGCGTCGCCGTCGCCGTGAGATTCCGTATGAAGTCAACGGCGATGCGCCGTATGCTGTATCTGCGAGTGAACGCACGGCGGAGGGTGATTTCAATGAATGTATGCACTGTTCGCTTCACCTTTCTGAGCACTTGTAGGCTCTGCCTTACGTGGGTATGAGCCATTGCATTTTAACGCGATAGCGTTAAAGCGAAAGGCCCCATGTCGCAGAAAATACGGCGTCGGCGTCTGTGGCCCTGAAGATCATCCCCAGCCACGCAATCCCTCCGAATATATTCGGGTATACGTATATGTCACGCCTTCTTATATGACGTGCGGTATATGCGGCTTATATTGCCACATCATTCCATCACTAATGTTGCTCATACCTTGTCTTACATTTTTGACAAAGCTATTCCTCGGAATTTTGAGAATGACAATCCACAAATAAATGTCATGAAACAAGCACCCACAGCGCATGCCTTTCATGTTATGTTTTCTTAGGCAGAAATATTAAAACTGCGAAACAAAAACGGAAACCTGAAAATAATCTTTGGCGCGGTTGTGCACTATCTGAGGGACCAGCCCATGCCAAAGGCCGCGTTTCCAGCAGAAAGCTCGCCTTCGTGCATAGCGTTCGCCGCCAGCATTTCCCGGTAACCATTACTGTTGCATAAGCTGCATTTGTCGGGAAGCATGAGAAGCAGTCAGGGATCTTTGGGAGCTATCGCGTTCCACTCTTAAAAGCGAAGCTTAAGCATCCTCCAAATTTTAAAGTTTGGCCCAAGTCTTAGATTTTATTGTGTGGTATTTATAGGAGTGAACCCTCGCAGATGTTGCTGTTCTTGACCTGAAGGGTACTGTCCTGAATAAGCAGATGTAGATGTGTAGCGTAGTAATTAGTGACACACACCCGCTCTCGGGGATTGGCCAAGAACAGGGAAGTTGAAAATAAAACAAAAATAAATGCAACAAAAAAGGGGAAACTGAAGTTTAGAATAGGTACATTTCAGCCAAGGGATAGATTGTAGGTAATACTTAGAAAAGCAGAAGTACAATAGCTTGAACTCAATTTCACGGAAAGAAAATGAAACATTAAGGTCTTAATTTGCCATCTAAATTTCACTGACCCTACAAGAAAAACCTGGATGGCGGCGCAGACCTTCCCGTCGCTAGGCCCAAGAGTCGAGGCCCACAAAGATAGTAAATTTCAAATATTTAAGTATAATTTAGGAACACAGAGCGGTAATTCTGAGGCTTTTTCGCGCTAAATAAAATATTGTTGACACGCAATGATAAAGGAGTCTATTGTCTCATCTTAACACAAATATAACATAATCGTGAGAATGCCGCAATAGCTGTGTGTTTAAAACTTACAAATGGTATTCTAGAACGTATTCGAGTGATTGCGACTTCCAGTATTTACACTGGACAAAGTTCACAGTTCCTAGGGCGTGACAAGTGCTGAAAATATCAGGAGTTTGTTAGAGACTGGGCCAAAAATTAGTCCAGTATCATTAGCTTCCCAAGTCTAGTCACTATGACGAAAGCTCATGACGGCAGGATTTCGATAACTGGACCATTCAGGACGCCTTCGCCAACGAATCTGCCAATTCATTTAGAAATAGGCACTTATGCCAAGGTACCGAACCAATCTAATATAATCTAAATGAAGGGCCACTACTGTATTCAAAACCAGCCAAACCTGCGAGTCTCATGCAGCAGTGAGGGAGGAACACAAAAACAGAGAAATTGGCATGACCACAGTAAAACGTGATGATGAACTTAGTTTAAGGAGGGCTAGAATTAGAGCTAAAAATCATGCTAAAAGGATAAGTAGGAAGTCTGGAAGGTGAAGTGAAAACTACCAATCGAAAATCGCAAAGAATATAGGAATATCACAGTTGTCTTCGCATTGTGAAGCGGCAGTGGCAATGCCTAACTTGGTAAAAAATCTCCTTCCGAGAAGTGAAAAACGTTTGCTTAGCGTTCGTTTGCGGAAGTTTCGCTTCGCGGTGGTGAAGTGGAAAGAGTCGGCCTTTATCCCCCTTCTTATCTATCGAGACTTTTTGTTCAGCCTTTTTGATATGATATTTGTGCTGCCCAATCAGTAGACCTCAAGGTATCCTTGAAGAAAACGTGACGACGACAGTGACATCCACTAAACATGCGGTGCCGAGCCCTAAAAGAAGACTAACGAAGATTAAGCAGACGCACTTAGTTATTGCGATTATACGTAGATGAAGAAAATCTAACTTAGGACCGTCTCCACAACTGGGGAAGCGACGTTCCAGAACAAATAAATGGTGTGGATGCCAGCTCTATCCAGTAAACAGACGTCGAGTGGATGTTAGTCAATCATGGCATCTGCTGGCGTGATCGTGTTCTCGACATGATATATTCTCCACTCCTGTAGCTTAGGCCATTCTTTTAATTGTAAAAATGCTTCACGTTTTTCCTCTTGCAAGGTGTACACATCCTGCTATACGCATCATTTTCAGGCCGTATGGTGTGTGATGTGTTGGCTAGTGCTTGCGCACTTGTCGCATACAGCGTTGCACTCGATGCAATAAATATTATGTTAGAAAAACGGGTTGGAGTGCACACGGCAGACATTATCAAACCTTCACTGAAAGCTTACCACTATTGCTGAAAGAAAAGGCGCACAATCATTTCATTATACGGCTGCTAACAAATGGTGCAGAAAGTTGGAGGTAAAGAAAAAAAGCTCGAGAACAACTTAAGCACCGCGCAAAGAGCAATGGAACGAAAAATGTTAGGCCTAACATCAAGAGACAGGAAGAGAGTGGTGTGGATCTGAGAGTAAACAGCGATAGCCGATATTCTAGTTTACAATAAGATAAAAAAATGAAGCTTGGCCGGCTATTTAATATGTAGGGCAAATACCCGTGGACCATTCCAGTTACAAAATGTGTGCCAAGGGAAAGGAAGCGCAGTCGAAGACGACAGAAAATTAGGTGGGGTGACGAAATTAGGACATTTTCAGGAGTAAGTAGGAATCAGCTAGCGCAAGACAGGGGTAATTGGAGATCGCTGGGAGATGCCTTCGTCCTGCAGTCGACATAAGTAAAGGCTGATGATGAAGGAGAAAAAGGCTTTGTGGCAGAGATGTATAATCTTTAAATGCTAATCTGTAGGTCGTAAGTCCAATTCCTCATGGCCTCTTGCGAAATTTTATTTGTAATTTTGTTCGCAGAGGAACTTAGAGATTCCTGCGACGGGCAACAGTGTACTCCAGCGGACACAGAACGACGAGGGAAGTTATCCATGACAAGCACCGCTGTAAACCTGAGCAACTAGATTGTATTAGTTTATTGAATGATGGCACTTCTCTCGCATGCTTCGCTTCTGTTTGTACATCACACTTTGAGAGCAAGATATTGGCTTTCCCTGTATACATCCGTTTTTTTCTCACGGTCGTCCTCATGGCGCCGCCACGTCATGTTGTAATCATCTTGATGCCACTCTCGCAAGTCCCGGCATCGTCTGCCCAGCTTCTCGCGCACTTACATGGCGAAGGAAAACTAAATTTCTCGCACCACGGCCACTGAGAATTGAGCTGCGGAAGTACGCAGTCCGGAGCCGGGGTCGCTGGAGAGTGCTCTTGGCAGCTTGCGTAGCGCTGGCAGCGAGCACGATGCAAGCCGCACAGCAATTGTACGAACAAACCAGGCTAATTTTGCTGCCGCCGAGGTGCTACAAATAAAATATCAATGCGAGGGGAATAAGGGGCCCGCGCACCGTATGCTACAGGTGCGAGGGCTAGCATGCGATGTTAAGCCGAGAAGGATGGTGGTTGGACGCTTGCCGTCTTCCAGCGTGTCCAATTTTAGAGGTCACGTGATCGAGCATGTGTTAGGGGAGGACAGTTCATCTCTACCTCAAGCCCGGACGTGGCTGCGCACGGCTGTCCACGCCACGCTGAACTCATATTAGGCCCGCGCGCCGTAGGTTGTACGCCATCGGCTGGAGATACCAGGGCGAAGGGCGAGAATAGATAACTGGAAGTTTCATTGCGCTATCTTCCCGCTCGCCTAATGATGGATGTTACGTAATCTGAGTCTTGTAGACGCTGCACAGTTGTAATGGTGAAGCGATCGGCAGAACGATGGGCTTGCTGGAGGACAAGCACCCGTTCTTCCCACTACCGGTGCTCCTCATCACGCCACCGTTGGGACAGCGAGTGTTCGCAGTCGTCGGGCGCGTTGCGTTTAAGTTTGTCTGTGCACGCATGCCGCAATGCTTGTTTAGTTAGCTATAGTTCCAAGCGAGAGCTCCATGGCTCCGATTGCGCAGGTCCAGCAGGAGGTGGTTGAATCAGCATAGTTCAAGTGAGCACCGCAAGCCCGCATTTGAGTGCATGGCCACGCATGCGACCGCGTACACTTATCTTGGAATGTCAACATGAGGAATGAACGTGTACTCAGACATCCACATCTGAGCCTACCATGAAGGCCATGCTGCTGCAAATAACCAATGCCCTGCCACTGCTAACTTCTGGCATAAATGCGTCACTCGCGCTAAGAGCTGCAAAAATTATGCGTGTTTGATACAGTCTCCTGGCTACGCAGACGCAGCCTCAGCCACTGTGAATACGCTGTGAGAGTGCATGTACGCTTTTTTCGCAAACAGTATAATATGCAGCTCTCATTATCATGAACTGCACTATAGCACTCTCCTTCCCCTTCACATTCTATATCTGTTGCTCTCCCAAACCCCTTTCTCAGCGTGGAGTAGCAAGCTAGTCACAGTTCACTAAAACTGACCTCCACACCTTTGTGCCATTAAATTTCTCTCAAGTTAATATGATAATCTTTGCTGCAATTTATACGACCTATAAAACTGCAAACATTACATCATGTAATTGTACAGGGTGATCATTTAAAAGTTTTATAGACTTCCCCAGTGAGACGGCTAGGTTTCAAAGCGATTTTCTCAACCGAAGCTTCGGAGCCAGCTGCAGTGCATGTGACCGGTTGTGGTTCGAGCACAACGTGGTATTCGTCAGTGCAATTCGTTGGGAGGAACACAAAAAAAAAAAAGACTAGGCAAGCTTCGCTTACCCGCCTTTCCTCGACAGGGAGGGGCTACTGAGTGTCTTAAACGCTACTAGGATACTTTTCTACGTCCTCATCTCTCTCATAAATAGAATTCTCTATCTGCCTGATTTTAAGCAGGTCCTACGCACTCGCTTATTACAAATTGTTTCAACATCTAGGTAAACAGTGGATATAGATATATCAAGCAGGCACTGGCCTGGGGAGCTATACACTTTATCACACTAGCTGGCAGCCCAAATATCTAAGCAATATCCAGTCATCTAATCAAATGGCTACATACCAGCTGATAGCTTTGATATTGCTACACGCGTGTGGTATTTGATTGTTTGAACGAGGCGCGCGGGCGCCATCACTCGAGGAAAGAAGAGGAAGAACGAGTTGGACTCGCGCTGTGCATCTAACCGGTCGGCGCTTCAACCGCTGTTGTAAATACAACCTGCAAATAGTTGCTCGTTTAACTGACTCGTCCTTCTACGTAATATTGTGGTGGAGGTGGAACGTTCCCCGTTTTCGGCACGGAGCTCCGAAGCGGCCGCACCGTCGTCTTCTCAGCCATGGCTTCCGATGGAAACACCTCGTCGCCACCTACACCTGCGGCGCCAACCACAACGTACGTTACGGTTCCTAGTCTCCGTGTTCCAAAATGACATTGACGTCGACGACTGGCTTAGCATGTATGAGCGTGTTAGCCGAAGCCACCACTGGGACCCTACCATCATGCTTGCCAATGTGATCTTTTATCTGTACGGGACACCGCGTGTCTGGTTCCGCACCCATGAGGTTGAGCTATCCAGCTGGGACATTTGGCAACCCATCACCTATTTGGCAACCCGTCAGGTCGCCAACAGGCTGCGACAACAGGCTGTCCTTCGCGTAACAATATAAAACTCGAATAGCGGGTATGTGTATTCGGAACTAACTGGATAAAGCTCCCAGCAGTGCTAGGTATTTTTTTTTGCGATTGTACACGAAGTTGAGAGCACTGAGAATATTCAGCAGAATATTCCTGCCAGGACATTGAATTTAAAGCCAATATATGACCACACTCGCTGTCGTCTCCGTGTTTTGAAAACAGCAGCTAACAGCAGGGAAAGGATATTTAAATCAAGTTTATCGAGAAAAAAATTAAACATGACGAGAGCTGACAAACCTGACACAGTCATGGCACATATTGGATCGCATGAATTCAAATTTTCAAGTAAAAAAGTATAAGAAAATGAATGAAATAATACCAT
>NC_051158.1:80985635-81019425 GCF_013339745.2 Dermacentor silvarum
ACGGACGTGATCGTGTTCTCCCCGACATTTGCCACACACCTCACACGTCTTTCATCCATCCTGTCGGTGTTTCGTGCGGGTGGGCTACAACTTCATTCTTCGAAATGCCACTTCGGTCGCCGCCAAATTACCATCCTCGGGCATCTCGTCGATTCAACTGGCGTCCGTCCCGACCCCGACAAGGTTCGTGCTGTCACCGAGTTCCCTGTACCAACTTGTGCCAAGGATGTTCGGAGCTTTGTGGGCTTGTGCTAGTATTTCCGACGCTTTGTCAGAAATTTTGCAGACATAGCCCGTCCACTAACGGATCTTCTCCGGAAAGACGCTCCGTTATCGTGGGGTTTCCCTCAAGCCACAGCCTTTTCACAACTTATCACGCTACTCACTACCCCGCCGATTCTCGCAAACTTTAATCCCAATGCTCCAACTGAAGTACGCACAGACGCGAGTGGCTATGGCATTGGTACTGTTTTAGCCCAATGCCAACGTGGTTGTGATCGAGTTATTGCGTACGCCAGCCGGCTTCTTTCCCCTGCGGAGCGCAATTATTCCATTACCGAGCGCGAGTGCCTCGCTCTTGTTTGGGCAGTTAGCAAATTTCGCCCCTACTTATACGGGCGGCCTTTTACTGTTACCACTGACCACCACGCTCTGTGCTGGCTTTCGAGCCTCAAGGACCGAACTGGGCCTCTAGGTCACTGGGCTCTACGTCTCCAGGAATTCACGTACACTGTGGTGTACAAGTCTGGCCGACTACACCAGGATGCCGACTGCTTGTCTCGGCACCCCGTTGATGCCCCCGAAACTACTACGGAGGATACACCACCTGGCCATTTCTCGCTCTCCGCTTTCAGCCACATTAGTGACGAGCAACGGCGGGACACGTCTATAAATGATCTCATCAACGGCCTGCAGTCTTGCTCGTCGGACCGGTCACTTCGCCTGTTTGTCATTGTAAATGGCACATTATATCGCCGTAATATGCACCCCGAGGGACAGGAACTACTTGTCGTTCCCGCACACCTTCGGGCGACCGTACTCGAGCAATTGCATGATGTCCCAACAGCCGGCCACCTTGGTGTTTCCAGGACGTATGACGTGTACGGTGACGCTTTTTCTGGCCTGGTCTCTACCGTTCTGTTCAACGTTATGTCTCTGCCTGCGCGTCGTGCCAACGCCGAAAGAGGCCATCTTTTCCTCCAGCTGGGCTCCTCCAGCCTATTGACATACCCGCCGAGCCATTTTTTCGTGTTGGCCTCGACCTTCTCGGTCCCTTCCCTCTCTCCACCGCTGGCAATAAATGGATTGCCGTTGCTATGGATTATGCGACCCGTTACGCTATCACAAGACCTCTCCCGACCAGTTGCGCTACAGACGTCGCCGACTTCTTGATGCAAGACGTAATTTTACATCACGGCGCTCCTCGACAGCTTCTCACCGACCGGGGACGCTACTTCTTATCTAAAGTCATTGAAGACACTACTTCGTTCTTGTGCCACCAAACACAAACTTACGATTGCGTACCACCCCCAAACGAACGGTCTTACTTAACGTCTGAATCGCACTATCACTGATATGCTCTCTATGTATGTTTCGTCTGATCACCATGACTGGGACACTGCGCTACCTTTTGTCACCTTTGTATATAACTCCTCACGCCATGATACCGCCGGCTACTCTCCCTTCTATCTCCTATACGGACGAGAACCAACGCTCCCTTTTGACACACTTATTTCGACCCCTGCCGCACTGCCTACTGAATACGCGCGCGACGCCATTGATACAGGAGAAAAGGCACGTCACATTGCCCGTCTTCGCCTCTCGGCGTCACAGTCACGGCAGAAGTTGTACGATGCCCACCACCGGGACGCCCGTTTCAGTGTGGGTGATCTTGTCCTTGTCTGGTCCCAGTCTCGGCGCGTTGGCCTTTCCGAAAAACTACTTTGGAGATACTCTGGCCCCTATCGCGTCCTGCGACAATTGACAGATGTCACTTACGAAATAGCCCCGCTCGATCATACCACGTCTGCTCCTTCCTCAGACGTCGTGCACGTGGCCGACGTGGTGCGCGCAATGGGACAAAGATGACGTTGACCATTTGGGCGAAGACGACGACGATTGAAGAGATTGTCTTTCGGCCATCTTGGCAGTGCTACAGCCCGCTGTAGATATTTTGTAAATATATTTTCAGTTATACCGTTTCCCGTGACAATATATATATATATATATATATATATATATATATATATATATATATATTGGTGGACAGTGGGAAGCTGGGGTCGGGCCCAGCTCCCCCCCCCCCTTCCCCCAACCGGAATAGTGAAAACTTCATGTTTATGCTATTTTACATCATTAGGACAGGTACAGAGATGAACGCTTTCGTCAATAAGGTTTCCGAAATGTTGAACGTTGCAAAGCACGAGCACGTTGACATATTTTGGCATCAGAATGAAATATTCGATAGTGACCAACCGGTGCAATTGGGGAACGACACAAGCCACACAGATTTCGCAACTTCGATTGAGCCTAATTTCAAAACATGAAAGGCCCCTTGCGAACACAAACAGCTCCACTTTGCTGTCAGTTACATACTCCATTTAGCATAGGTGAATATGAAAAATATAATGATGCCAACATGGGTGGTTTATGACTTGGCACATGATCCGACTTGAAGAGGATTAGTAGACTGCGAAGGAAGACACGTCATGGAGGAAATTTAAGTGGCATAATGTATTACAGACACTTAGACTGACGACAATAATGTGTGTTGGAAAAATGAGAAAAATCACAAATTGTCCACTGGGCACTGCTACTGTCACAAATAAACGTAAATGTCGCACTTGTCCTCCACTATGCAATGGCTCACTCTGTCCTCCACTATGCTGCTACACTGGTTACCTGAACGAGTAGCAGCATGCGAGGCGAACAAGCAAGCCAGAGCGAGTGTCAAAACATCACGATGTCCTCCTCTGACTTGACCCCATACCATGTTGTGATGACAGGTTCTTTTGTTTAATATTTTTTGACGGTTCTCTGAGGCGAAGCCTCCCAGAACCCAATTGAGGACAAAGCCGTTTGTTGGAGAACGCACACAAACTTTTATTAAAACTGAAACGAAAAGTAACCCATGAAACAAACACTCAAAAAAACTATCACGGCACGAAACGTACTTATGGCTGGGATGATATTAATAACAGTCAAGTTCGGGCAGGCAGCGGGTGTGAGTGCGCACTATAGTCTCGACGCGTCGAAACGGAGATGAGACGACGAGAAAAGCGGTGTTGTTCTCATCAAAAGGTCGCTGTGTTGGACCGGCTACCAGAGCGTGGTAACTCTGGCTTGGATCCAGAAGACAGGTGGCTCGGCAGCACGGGCAGACGGCAGCGGCGCTCTGGCCGGGCAGCTGGTCATGGAACTCGGGCCCGTAGCCCGACAGCTCACGTTCTGCCCACAGGCGCAGACGCTCACCGGCCTCGGGCAGCAGCAGTTGACGATCGGGCAGAGTGGCGATGCCCAGGAAGGCAGGCGGCTTGGCAGCACGGGCAGACGGCGCCGGCGTTCTGGCCGGGCAGCTGGTGGTGGAACTCGGGCCCATAGCCCGACAGCTCTCGTTCTACGCACGGGCGCAGACGCTCGCCGGCCTCGGGCAGCCGTTCCAAACGGATGGAGTGGCGATGCCCAGGAATGGGTTAGCGGGAGGCCCCGGTCGGGTGAACTCCTGGTGGCTCGGGTCTGGAACCCAACGGCCCGTCTTCAACCCTCGGTCCGGTGGCCGACCTTCTCCTGGTGTCGCTTCTGGAACTCTTCCCCGCTTCTGCCAGCGTGCCTGGTTTTTCTGCCACTCTGGCCGATTTGTTGTTTCTTCATTGGCTGCTTGAGGCTTCGTGTTGTCTTGCGATTGGATGTCTTTCTTTTTTTGTATTTTTCTTCTTGTACTGTGCGTTCACGTGCACTTCGACGTTGTCGTCTTTAGCCAACACGGAATTCACCTCGGCGCGTGCTCTCCTTGTCGTCTGTTTCTTGTCTCAACCCACCGCACCTTGTCGCGCACCACACATATCAGAGTCTCCTACAGTCTCCTACCACCGCACCGTGTCGCGCACTACACATCACACATGCCATGACGTCGAACACAGTATCCTCCAGTAAAGACACCGCAACTGTCTCAAGAAAATTTATCATAGTAAAATATTTAGAGCGCTGTGACGTTTTCCACAATATTTTTGTGGAAAACACACCTCTACGTTTAGAGGTGTAGGTCTTGCCCTTGACGGAAAAAAGATAGTTGAAAATATCACGTCAGCACCGCTTTAATGCCGATGCACCCAAAAAAGAAACAAAATATTTGAAAAACACTTAAGTAACGATACCTGCTTGAGTTCCTCATAAAATCTGTACAGGAAATTTTTTTTCGCTGATATGCCTTTAGAGCTTTGTGTAGATATTTTTTTGCGTAAGATGGAAAAGTTTAATACGAAGCTCCAGAGGCTTTCTAGATATAAAAATTCAGTATAGATCTGACGAGGCTTTTTCAAGGCTTGCTGTGGGACGCTCGGGCGCACGCCGCAGACAAGACATATGTAGCCTAACAGTATCGGTCATTCAATCCGGCAGCCAACTCACTGCAGCTTAAATTGAATCGAGTGAAAAATATTGCAGTACTTTAGGTTGCAGTACCCGGCAGTTGGAGACATGTGAACACTCAATGAAAATTGATAAATACCAGGTCCAAATGCAATACACGATCATTGAACAGTTTTCATTGAATGGCAATGAACGGCATCTCTCCAAAAGTATATTTAGCATGTTTTTGATTGTGCCTATGAGCAGGCAATTAATTCACAAAACTTGACTCCGAGAGACCTGCATATGCACTAGTACAAATGGTGCAAGATTACGAGTCATGAATGACGCACTGCATTGAGCAGAGTGCCATCCACGTTTACTGTGAGCAGGACGACAGGCGGAAGAAAGGCTGTTGCTTGGATATAGCTAATTGACGTCGGGACAAGGCAAGCAGATCGGTGCGAGTGGGCGTTCCTGCCTCAATGACTCAAGAAGGTGTTCTGAACAGAAATTTCTACTTATATTCTTGCATGTAAGTTGGCAAAATGCTGCGTTAGTACAGACGTTTGAAAACGGAAGTACATGAAAAATATGCAAGCTTGGAGCTCTCGAACTGCAATAAAGCACTACCGCGCATGGGTAACGATGACGTAACACTTCTGGTGCGCAGCCGATTATGTGGCAATGAATGATAGTCGCGTGTAAGTAGCAAGTATAAAAGCCCCCCCCCCAATTTTGACTACATTATGTCACGCAAGATAAAGTGTTTATCCGCATCACAAAACTCAATCGCGGAGCATCGAGGATTTCTCCCGGAAACAGTTTTCATTTTGCATTAAAGGAGGGCCCCCTTATTCAGACTTCGGTAGGAGGCAGGATGTGTACCTATCCTCCCTGTTAGGTTCTTCGTATGTAAGAGAATAAAAATTTGTGGAGCAAGACGGCTGCTTTATTCAGCGAGCACCATGTAAATGCCGAGCACTGCGACAACCAACCATACCCGGGCCAGGCTATAGCAAACGACGCTCGCACGCTAGGCGCCAAGTTCGACGGAAGCGCTGTGGTGGTGGAAATGGCAGCGGGCCGCTTGCGGCGCATAGGCGAGGAGCTCGGCAACCGAAAAAAAGAAGTATGTATAAACGTTGGGCTGAGCCGCCCCGACCGCAGCTCCCATCGACGCTAGTGCCAGAGTTCCTTCTAGTAATTATTGTACGAAACTCTATGGCGTAAGCGACGAGGCACCACTCTGCTTTTTGAACTAGCCACCGCGACCGCTGCGGCGCTGCATCTCCTTGCGGCGTAAACTGCGGCACTGCTGCAATGCAATAGCAAAAGAAAAAAAAAAAAACACTCAGGAGACTCTTTAGCAACGACGAAGAGACCGAAAGGCGAAAGCCTTAGCCATGCTAGAGTGCCTTAGCATGGCTATGACTATCGCTTCGACCATCAACATTTAGCCTTTTTGTTCACTTAGTACCACTTCCGACCCCATTCGATTGGTTTTTGGGTTTAAATATTTTTTTCGCTGAGTCATTGTCACTTTCGGTGAGGCATGCTCGTGGCTATGACTTCTACCATCATTCTTTAGTGTTTCCTTCACTTAGTGCCCACGTCTGAACCCATTGCAGTGGTTCTTGAGTATTAATATTTTTTTAGCTGAGTCATGATCATTAATGAATCATTATTGTATTCTACGATCATTATTGTTAGTATCATAACCATATTTGCACCCATTACTACAATTTATTCTTGATTATTCGCCACGTTGCGGGGTTTTCGACCCATTTGCCAATTTGTTATGCTCATTATCATTATGAATTGACTGACTATCATGATCATTAATTGTTATTTATATTCCCTACGTTTTTTCCTACCAATTGATATTACCGCGCGCGAGTAACGCTGGAGGACGAGGACGAAGTTTGTGTGGCTGCTGCTGCGGAAGCAGTAAACAGCCGTTCACTCGGAACTGACTGCTTGCCTTTTCCTCTCGCGACAATATGTAATGTTATGGGGTTTATAATGATTTTATTGGGTTATAATTTTTGTAGAAATTTTTTACTGATTTTTTGTCAGAATTCCGGCTCAACTTTTTCAAGGTCACCTCAAAACGAGACACGAGGCTTTCGCCTTAACATATTCAGCCTGGTTTCTCAGTCGTTACCTGATGTACAGGAATACTAGACAATATACATAAGAAAATGCATAATACTAGCGCTACCACAATTCTATCGCCACCTTTTAAAATTATGTTACAATAAATTAGGTCAAACATTTTACCGCATAACTTTGCGGTGTGCAGGTATACTGTCTCGCATCGCTCTAAGAAAAAGAATGTGTGACGTATGTGGGAATCGAACATTTAGCGCCGAGGATGGAAGCCAGGTGCTCTAACAATTACGTCAGGCTCGCCTTTCTTTGTTTATTAATACGAAGCATTCTTTGAATCATTCTTGGCACTTTGGAGTGAGTAGGTGGTCTGATCCTGGGTCGCTTTGTTAAAAATAATATAATAGCTCTGTTCCAATAATCGCCGTATACTGAAAAGTATACAGCTAAGCGAACTGAGGCCATCTAAACTGCCTTTACAATTCTCACGAAGACGTCAAAGTAGACAGCTGTGCGAAGACAGCATCGAAGAAAAAAAAACGATGCAGGGCACTTTCCTGTCCGAACAAGATGGCGGGTGAGCAGAACGCTTGGACCCGCCGTGGTTGCTCAGTGGCTATGGTGTTGGGCTGCTGAGCCCGAGGTCACGGGATCGAATCCCGGCCACGGCGGCCGCACTTCGATGGGAGCGAAATGCGAATAAACCGTGAATTTCCATTTAGGTGCACGGTAAAGAAGCCCAGGAGGTTCAAATTTCCGGCGTCTCCCACAACGGCGTGCCTCATAATCAGATCGTGTATTTGTTACGTAAAACCCCATAATTATTTTTAGCAGAACGCTTGGAAATTCCAAAGGAAGGTTGTCTGCGTACAATAAAACGTAAACATGCTATCCTACGCCCTTAATAGAAGTCACATCGTGTTATTCATAGGTTCGACGGCGCAACGACTTAGAATACAGAAATAATGTTTGCTCTTCTCAACTTTTTCTTGTCACCATGAGGTAGCGTCATGTCGCAAATGCGTCTTCCATACGTCTTCCAGAGGAATCGAAACGTGTTCCATTACATGGCCATGACATGTTTTATTGTCGGTCACAGTGAAACACACGTTAACCGAAAAGACACCACGAGAATTGCACAACAAACATCAAATCATTTTGCAGTTTGAACCATCAGTCCAGCTAGGCTGACAGTGTCCCTTAATGCTCTCCGAGCGTTGTCAAGGGCTCTAACCTCGACAGCCACTCAGGAACACACTCTTGCCATCACTGAATTTCTACGAAAAGTGTCATGCACTCGGAGAACAACACCCGAGTGTGTCCCGCTTCCTGGTCACAGCGTAATGCCACCACGCAGGCGCTCCATACACAGTGCAGGCCCATTATCAAGTCGTATGGTACTCGATGATCGCTCCTAGTGTTAAGAAATATTATTCCATAAAATATAGTGGAAAGTCCTTCATTAGCGTTCGCTGCAGTGCGTATAATACTCTAGTTCCAAATGCAACCAGCTCTCTAAAACACTCGGGGCCTGCGCCGCGTGCCACTTTCTCGTCTTCTTTCCTCATGGTGGTTTCGTGAACTTGGTATGTACCAAAATTGGCAAACTATGACGTGTGTATGACCAACATAAGTGATATGTCATGACATAAATGTCAGGACATGCGTGTCATGTAGGTCATGACAATGACCCAGTGAAAAAGATTAACACTCAAAAACCACTCAAATGGGTTCGGACGTGGGTACTAATTGAAGGAAACAGTAAAGGATGCTGGTAAAAGTCATAGACATGAGCATGACTCAGCAAAAATAACAGTGACTTAGCGAAAGAAAGATTAATACTAAAAAACTACCGAAATGAGTTGGGACGTGGGCGATAAATGAAAGAAACACAAAAGGATTGTGCTGAAGTCATGGTCATGACTATCACTCAGAAAAAATGAGAATGACTCAGCTAATAAAGATTAACACTCAAAAACCAATGGAATGGTTTCGGATGGGGTACTAAGTGAAAGAAAAGGCTTTAGGTTGATTGTCGAAGTCATAGTCATGACAATTACTAAGGCTTTCGCCTTAAGCTCTCCTAGGTGTAGCTGAAGGGACTCCTGAGGACTCATGACATGAATGTTATGACATGCGTGTCATGTAGGTCATGAAAGAGCCGCCTACCTCTTTGTGCTCTCATGGTCGTTTCGTCAACTTGGTAGGCTCCCCGCACACTGCTTCGCATAACATCGATTCCCACATTGCTTGGGATCTGCCGGCTTTTTTTTAACACGAAAGTGTTTTATGCCGGGGTCCACCAAGACTTCACTGACGTATTTCCGTCACGGAAATACGTCAGGGAAATACGTCAGTGTTCCGTGACGTATTTCCGTCACGGAAATACGTCATAGAACATAATACAAAGAAAGAAACCAGAAGAAAAAGTTCCACAAACATGCAAAATTTGGAAATCGAACCCACGACCTGTCGGTCCGCGACGATAGATCGCCGAGCGTTTAACCCATTGCGCCACAAACGCATTTGCAGAGAGCTACACAGACGCGCCTTATATATCTAACACTCCGTGTACCCTCGCTCTTGCTCGGGGCGGTGCCGCCGCCTACGAGCAGAAAAGAGAAGTACTGCATTATGACACTAACGCGCACCGACAGTGAACGCTTCGGTGGTCTCAGCACTACGACGCCTCGATGCCAGCATTCGAAGGGACGCTGGCATCAAGAAGCACTACCAACGCCACCTAGGTGGCGTTCACCGTACTCAGCACAGCGGAGCGTGGCCTCCGCAATTAGCTCTGAAAATGTTTCTGAAGTTGATCGCGGAGGCTGCAATTACGACGCGCTGTACGCGCTGATTTGACTCGGTGACGATTCAGTTACGTGCTTTGTCTTGCGCGTTGTATTAGTGTGTCAGTTACGTGCTTCGTCTTTCGCGTTGTGCTAGCGTGTGCAGCGTAGTGCAGCTTCCATATGCACGACGGTTGCTCATGGTCATCGACGTTGGTAGTCGTGATGGAGGAGACGTGCCACCAGGCGTCAGCGTGGGTGCATCAACGCCTAAGGGCGCTTTAGCCACAAAACACCAATAGACATTATATATCAATGTGCAATAAACATTACACTACTTCTGTGAAGACACGTTTCACTTTCGTGTTCTATACCGATTCCTATATAAGAGGGATCAACCACATGTTTTTTTTGAAACAAAGGTAGAAATCTCGAACACACCTAAACGCAATGTGCCTATCAGTGGCCTCTGAGAGTTGTATATTGAATAAAAATTAACGGTACTGAGAAAAAATTGTGAAATTATTGCAACACCCTACTGCCACCTGCACGGCATGCGCCTGTAAAACTCCGGTGTATTATTTTGCTACACCTTATTTTTTATTGAACTTAGTGGATAATGGTAGACAGGCGCACCTAACAGCGATAAAGGTGATATTTGTGAAGCGATGATATGGCGTCTTGAACTGTAAACCAAGGACAATTCACCGGAACCCATCTCACAACGACTGTCGACAGTAATACGTTTGCCATTGAATCAATACAGGGTATTTCATTTTAGCTGCACCAAATTATTAAAAATTGCCTGTGGCAGATATAAACTTGATATAAACTACTCGATGAGGTGGCCATTACTTCCACGAGAAATCAAAACGCGTAATTGGATAATTAACATAATTACTCCAATTAACTTCCGAAATAATTATTTTACGGCACATCTTTCAATCTACAACTATAGCAGCTGAGCTCGCAAGGCGTATGCACTTGGAACCAATTCTCAAGACTGAACCAGTTTCGAGATATTAATTTTCAAAGTGTCCGACGAAATGCATGGGCGTTCAAGTTAATCTTGTACTGCGACGCATAAAACAGCGTTTTCCTCAAAAAGTCAACTGGAACGTCCATGCATTTCGTCGATATATAGATAGATAGATAACCCCCTGAAGGTGTCTGAAGCGCCCTAGGAATGGTAACGCATTAAAGAAGCCGATAGGTGTGCACGAAGGGCAAAGTAATGAAAACAAGAGCAATGTTTATGGCGGCACTTAAACTGTTCGTATGGTGTCTAAACAGGTGCCACAATTTGGCTCTACGCAGCACGAAAGGCCACTGCTGCGGTGTACAAGGAACAACGTTCTGGCAATTACAAGGCACCTCGCAACGCGGACGTGATCAGCACCACCGGGGCTGTTGCAGGCGCCGAACATAGATAGTGCACAATATGAGACCTACCGGGAACCATCGAACGTACTCAACGCGCAGTTGAATAATAAATAAAGTTAGCTTGACATTTACTGATCTGACCATAGTTTGCGCTTAACCTGCGTATCCATTCGTGGAGTAACATAGACCAACTACTGCTACCTGTTTGAGCTTTAAGCTCAAAATCCACCCAGGCCAAATATTTACGGGACTAACATATTTGTGCACAATATCAAAATTATTAAAATTTTCATTTTTAACACCACAATTTCATAAGGTTACCAAAAAAGAATACGATTCAAATGCGTAATCACCAAAGTTCACAAAAATCGACAGTGATCAGTTCCGCCTCAATGGATCTGCTTCTTTGCCGGGTAGGCTGCACTGCATTAGCTTATACTGATCCTTATCGGTTACATGATGCCTGACATTTTCTCTCGCATGCGGTGACACTCAAAGTAGGAAACTTGACTTTATTTTCTGCGGTTGCATTTAAATTTTTGACGGGTATATGTGTGGAATAGTAGCGTAGCATATCGTTAAATGTCAACCTTCTCAGACTATCAGAAGAATGGCTGCTCGTACTGCGGAAGACCCTTCGTATGATAACCTTTAAAAGCTGCAGACTCCTGCTCAGTTGAACGCGTCAAAAATAAATAGCAAGACCTGAATTAGGCAGTGAAGTACGATCAAAGCACTTAAAATAACCGCGCGTGGAATTCGTGGCGGAGCAACTGGATCGTACAGCGCGTACCGAGTGTGCAGGTGAGGGAGTCAGGGTTATCCCGCTTCCGTGGAAACTGGTTCAGACAGTGTTAGCTAAGACAAAAAATATGCGACAAAACCCATCTCATTGTGAAGTTCGACGTTTATGCAATTAGCAATGAAGCAAAGTAGTGATACAACGTATTGTCACAACAGACGCGTCATGTGTGAGACGTATCTGCAGCAGGGCTATTGTCTTCCGCTTCCCTCTTTTTACCCCTGTCCTGCGCTAGCTGATTCCAACTTGCGCCTGTAAATTTCCTAATTCCATCACCCCACCTATAGTTTTATGCCGTCCTCGACTGCGCTTGCCTTCTCTTGGTATTCATTCTGTAGCTGTAATGGTCCACTGGTTATCCATCCTACGCATTACATGGCCTGCCCAGCTCCACTTTTTCCGCCTAATGTCAACTAGAATATCGGCTATCTCCGTTTGTTCCCTGATTCACACCGCTCTCTTCCTGTCTCTTAACGTTAGGCCTAACATTTTTCGTTCCATCCCTCTTCGTGCGGTCCTTAACTTGTTCTCGAGCTTTTTGTTAACCTCCAACTTTCTGCCCCATATGATAGCACCGGTAGAATGCAGGGGACAAAGGTTGTACACCTTTCTTTTCAATGACAGTGGTAAGTTCCCAGTCAGGATTTGGTAATGCCTGCTGTATGCACTCCAAACCAATTTTATTCATTTGTAAATTTCTTTCTCATGATCAGGGTCCCCTGTGAGTAATTGACCTAGATAAACGTACTCCTTTACGACTCTAGAGGCAGAATGGTGATCCTGAATTCTTGTTCCCTTGACAGGCTATTTAGCATTATCTTTGTCGTCAGCTTATTTATTTTGAACCCCACTCTAACACTTTCTCGGTTAAGGTCCTCAATCATTTGCTGTAATTCGTCCCCATTGTTGCTGAATAGGACAATGTCATCCGCAAACCGGAGGTTGCTGACATATTCACCGTTGATTCTCATTCCAATGTGCAGTGAATAGCATAGGAGAGATTGTGTCTCCTTGCCGGACCCCTTTCTTGATATGTATCTTTCTACTTTTTTTGTGAGGAACCAAGGTTGGAGCGCAATCCTTGTAGATATTTGTCAAGATATTCACGTATGCCTCCTGTACTCCTTGATTACACAATGCGTCTATGAGTGCTGGTATCTCTACTGAATCAAATGCTTTTTCATAATCTATGAATGCCATACAGAGAGGCTGATTGTACTCCGCAGATTTCTCTATTACCTGATTGATGACAGGGATATGGTTTATCGTAGAATATCCCTTCCCGAAGCCAGCCTGTTCTCTTGGTTCGCTGAAGTTAAGTGTTGCCCTGATTCTATTGGAAATTATCTTGGTGAATATTTTATACAATACAGAAAGCAAGCTAATGTGTCTATAATTGTTCATTTCTTCACCGTCTTGCTTCTTATGGATGAGTATAATTTTGGCGTTCTTCCAGCTTTCTGGCACACTTAAAGTCGCGAGGCATTGCGTATAAAGGGCCGACAGCTTTTCAAGCACGATATCTACTAGTGGTGGCGGGGAGCAAGGGTAGAACACCCGGCTTCTAATCGGAGAAAAATATACCAGGACTTTGCTGACGTTTCGGCTGGGGTCCTGCTCTCATAAAGATATATATATATATATATATATATATATATATATATATATGTTTTCATGAGCGGCGATCCTGTGGTCGGTGCTTAGACGACCACGATGGCGTGGCTTTGTGGGGTGCACGCGCTCTCCTGAACCATTGCTGTAGCGTTGTGCGCCTTACCTTGTAAATATATTCATTGTATCTATAATTTCCCCGTGACACCTTTGGTGGAGGTGAGGGGTAAGCTCGCTACAACACCGCGAACTAGGTCACTCCGCCCGCATGATATCAAGAGACCTCACTCCGGCACAGTCCGCTGCCCTTCGCCGCGTGCTGGTTTCCTAACCAGGATATCTTAGACTTTGGCGACCGTCTTCTGGGCCAGACTTCCGCCGTCACCCATTGCATTCATACCGGCGATGCGAGTACTATTCACCGACGGCCTTACCGTGTGTCAGCTCCCGAGCGTGCTGTCATTCAACAGGAAGTGGTGAAAATGCTGGGCAAAGGCATAATTGAACCCCCATGCAGTCCTTGGGCCTCGTCCGTCGTACTTGTGAAAAAGAAGGACAATAGCTGGAGATTATGTGTAGACTACCGCCACCTCAACCAAATTACCAAGGAGGACGTGTATCCTCTCCCGCGTATTCATGACGCACTGGACTGATTGCACGGCGCCGGATATTTCTCTTCCATCGACCTGCGCTCAGGATACTGGCAAATCGCTGTGGATGACCAAGACCCCGAGAAGACCACCTTCGTGAGTCCTGATGGCCTCCATCAATTTAAAGGGATGCCTTTTGGCCTATGTAACGCTCCTGCTACTTTCGAGCGCATGATGGACTCTCTTCTTCGAGGCATCAAGTCGTCCATATGCCTTTGCTACCTAGACGATGTTATCGTTTTTTCGACTGCGTTTGAAAACCATCTCACTCGCCTGTGCACCGTCCTTGATGTTTTTCGCCGGGCGCGTCTTCAGCTTAACTCGTCGAAATGTCGCTTTGGGCACCGTCAATTCTGCATACTCGGCCACCTTGATGACACTGCAGGCGTGCAGCCAGACCCTGACAAAGTCCGCGCGGTTAGTCAGTTCCCTACTCCACGGTCGGCCAAGGACGTCCGCAGTTTTCTTGGCCTGTGCTCCTACTTCCGTTCTTTTGTGCAGAACTTCACGGAAGTGGCCCACCCTCTCACTGGCCTACTCAAGAATGACGTCGTTTTCACTTGGGGTCGTGAACAAGCGGACGCCTTTTCATCGCTCGTTGCCATCCAAACGAACCCACCAGTTCTAGCCCATTTCTACCCGTCAGCCAGCACGGACGTTCGTACCGACACCAGTGGCCACGATATAGGCGCCGTACTTGTACAACAGCAGCACGGCCTCCACCGCGTGGTCGCCTATGCAAGCTACCTTCAGTCGCCGTCGGAGCAAAATTACTGCATCACACAACTCGAGTGCTTAGCTCTCATCTGGGCCATCTCCAAATTCCGAACGTACCTATATGGCAGGCACTTCTCAGTTATTACAGACCACCATGCACTTTGTTGGCTTTCCTTGCTCAAGGACCCCACTGGTCGGCTTGACCGTTGGGCACTCTGCTTGCGAGAGTACTCATTTTCTGTGTTATACAAATCTGGAGGGCTTCACCAAGACGCCGACTGCTTCTCGCGATATGCGGTCGATTCCCCTGATACAATGGAAGATGAACCTGATACCTTCGTTCTAGCCATTAGAGACTTCGTTCACATAGCTGACGAACAGCGCCGCGACTCATCTTTGCGGCTTATTATAGACGGTCTCAACTGACCACATCCCCACCCTTCTCTACGGATCTTTGTGTTCCACAACGACACCTTACACCGCTACAGCGCCCAGCCTGATGGCGCTGAGCTCTTGCTTGTGGTTCTCGCGCATCTTCGCTCTACTGTTTTGCGCCAGCTTCATGATGCACCGACGGCCGGACACCTAGGCGTGTCAGGCACGTATAATCGCCTCCGTAGGCGCTTCCTTTGGCCTGGTCTCTACCATTCTGTGCGACAGTACATTGCGGCTTGTGACCTCTGCCAGAGACGCAAGACTCCTCCCTACTGCCTGCTGGCAGCCTTCAGCCCCTCAATAACCCTGGTGAAATATTTTTCCTGGTAGGACTCAATCTTCTAGTGCCTTTCGCCATGTCAACCACTGGCAATAGAATGGTTGCAGTCGCTAATGACTACGCAACCCGGTACGCTGTTACACGAGCACTTCCCACCAGCTGTGCTACTGATGTAGCCGATTTCATTTTTCATGACGTCATCCTGCGCCACGGTGCTCCTCGTCAGTTAATCACGCACCGCGGCCGCTGCTTCCTGTCTAAAGTAGTCGGCGACATTCTTCGTTCTTGCTCGGCCAATCACAAGTTCACCACAGCGTACCATCCTCAGACAAACGGCCTTACTGAACGCCTCAACCGTACTTTTACAGATATGCTTGCTATGTATGTGTCTGAGGACCACCGAGACTGGGACATTAACTTGCCTTTTGTGACTTTCGCCTACAACTCTTCTCGTCACGACACAGCTGGCTACTCACCTTTTTATCTACTGTTCGGCTACGACCCACTATTGCCTAGGGGCACCATACTTCATCCTCACGCAGACACATCCTCTGCCTATGCTCGTTATACTCTTGCCCGTGCTGACTTCGCCCGCCAGGGCTCCCACGATCGCTTGTCGGCTTCACATGTCGCTCAAAAATGTCTCTATGACCGCCGACACCGGGAGGTGAACTTCCCTCCAGGATCGCTCGTCTTGCTGTGGTTCCCGTCACGCCGCGTTCGACTATGCGAAAAACTCTCCCGTTATGCTGGGCCTTATCGCGTTGTACGCAAAGTCACTAATGCGGCCTAAGAAATAGCTCTGCTAAATCCTAAGTCAGCCTGTGCAACAATCGCGAGTGACATTGTCCATGTCTCGCGCCTTAAACCGTACCACTCGCGGCCCGGGCCCTCATTGCACCGGGACGGTGCGTCTGCCACCGGCGGGTACTGTCACGAGCGCCGATACTGTGGTCGGTGCTTAGACGATGACGACGGCGTGGCTTTCTGGGGTGCACGCGCTCTCCTGGAGCATTTCTGTAGCGTGGTGCGCCTTAATTTGTAAATATATCCATTGTATATATAATATCCCCGTAACAACGTATATATATATATATATATATATATATATATATATATATATATATAGCCCGGGCCCCTAAAGTGCTTCGCACTTAAAAAAAAGAAAGTTTATTCGTAAAGAGGTGAGGCGACTTCCTCGCAAGGTGGAGCCCTTAGTTCATGGCCACATTGGATCACGCCACTCCCCGTGCCCGCTGGAGCAGACGTTGACGATCTTGCCTGTGTAAGCTAGTCAGCGCAGTCCCCCAGGAGAAAGATGAAGATGAAGGAATCAGGGAGTGAGTGAGTGAGTGAAATAACTTTATTGAGGTCCAGAGAAGACGCAGGGGACACCCCGCGCCACCCGGCTAGTCCCACGTAGGGACCGGCAAGCCGAGCTTGACGGCCCGATCGCGGGCACTCTGGACGGCCAGGGTTTGGTCGTTGAGTTCGGAGCTGCCCAAAAGCGCAGCCCACCTATCCTCGCTGAAGGCGGAGCCGATGGCTTCACACTCACACAACACATGGTTAAATGTTGCCGTTAGTCCACAGGCAGGGCAGTCCGCACTGGGATACCTTTCAGGGTATATAGCGTGAAGAACCGCAAGGTTAGGATACGCACGAGCTTGTAAAAGTCGAAGGGTCACCGCCCGCGCCCTGCATAAGGCAGGGTGCGGGAGGGGGAATACCCGTCTTGACAGATAATAATGCTTAGTGATTTCATTATACGTCATCAATGGTTCCCTGCGGGGTAGGGGGACTGCGGAGGCGGCGCGGTCAGTGAGTCCTCGCGCGGCCTCGTGCGCGCTCTCGTTAGGGTTAGAGGGAGAGCCCTCAATCGACCCCAAGTGAGCGGGAAACCAAATGAGAGAATGCGGAGAGATACTTTTCAAGCTTTGGAGAATGCGAAGGGCCTGAGGGGAGACCATCCCGGTTTGGTAGGCCTTAACGACAGCCTTAGAATCGCTATATATTACCTCTCTGCGACCATCGAGCACAGCCAGCGCGATTGCAACCTGTTCGGCTACAAATGGCTTCGAAGTGCGTACTGTAGCGCAGCAAGTGATCTTGGAATTAGAGTCGACGATGGAGACGGCGAACGTCTCTTGTTGGACATAGGCCGCGGCATCCACGAAGCTTGCCTCAATGTGGTTGTTACATACATGTTCGAGTAGAGCTCTACCCCTGGCCCGACGTCTGCCGACGTTGTGTGCGGGGTGCATATTGCGGGGAATGGGCGCGATGTGTAGTTGAGATCTGATGTCGCTGGGAATGCGCACGGCGTCGGGGCAATGGTCGACAGGGTAGAGGTCCATCTCATCGAGTATCTTGCGGCCCGCCGGGGTGCCGGATAGCCTGAGCAGCTGTGAACGCTCTTGCGCCTCTATTATTTCTTCGAGCGTGTTGTGCACTCCGAGCTTTAACAGGTATTCGGTGTGAGTGCTCACAGGTAAGCCGAGGGCAAGCTTGAAGACCTTTCTGATGAGGGAATTTAACTTGTTCCTCTCCGCAACATGCCAATTATGCATGGCTGCCGAGTATGAAAGGGAGTGTGGGCATTCCCAGGTGCAATGTTATACTGTGGGCTTTACTCCACAGTAGGGACAGTCCAATAGATATTGTGTGGGCTGGAAGAGGTGAAGGTAAAACGAGACAGGGGAATGAATGGGTTTGGAGCAGTCGTCACTCGATGGTGTCTTCTCGGTTAAGGGAATGGTGCGCTGCGAGGAAGTGTCTCCTTCTATCTCTGTAAAGTGGTAGAGCTTGAGTGTAGTGCAGTGATTCTCTCCGTGCGCCGTCATGGTTGGACTGCTTTTCAATGGTTGGACTGCTCGTGCGTTGGCGATCTCTCAGGCGACTGCATTAAAGCGATCATTCCGTGCAGAAGGCGTCTCCGGGTGTCAAGATGATACGCACCCTGTGTAACGCTGTGGCGATTATTGTTGTGAAGGTACGGTGTCTGTAGGGTGTCACCATCCCTTGTGTTAAAGTCGTGCAGGCGGTTTGAGGCAGCAGATAGGTACTGAAGCAGTCGGCATGAGCCATCACAATAGTGGGTAAGATCCACGGTAAAAGCCGCAAGCAAACAGGCAAGGTTGTGACCAAAACTTCGACCAAGAACTGCGTTGCCATTTCTTTATTACCATTTTATTTGCATCAAATAGAACATTGTTTACGTCAGTTTCGGCAAGCCTTTCGGTCAATGGCGTTACCTTTCCCATAATATATACTTTAACGTTTACGCAAACAGAAATGAGCGCTTCTCTTAATATCCATTCTCACTTAAGGTTTGGCTCCGCCAATTTTGGCTTTCTCCTGACCTGCTGCCTAAACGTTCCTTAGTGCATTGGTCTTACTTCTGCCTCAAGTCATTTATTTCTGCTGTTTTGAAACAAAGCATCCCAATCTCTCCAGCAAAGTTTTCTATTGACAAAAGAGCAACGGCCTTGTCCTGTCAAAACACCCCACTCAACGGGTGTTGTTATCGACACGAAAGTGCAGTCTTTACTTACTTAGGTGACAGCATCAGAACTGGTCCTCAGGATATTTATGTGGACACGACACAAATTTCTGCCATGATGACAGCTGTGGTTTGAAAAGCAGTAATTTGCACTTTACTACTCTCTAACCTCACCTGTGTTTTCAGAAAAGTAAAAGCTTCCACCAAAGCAGAAAATGCATTTTGAGCACTTTGAAAGTACTCACCTACAAACACTTTTTTTACAGATGAAAATGACGATCTCGCTGGCTGTTTTACTTATTTTACCGACAGTCTGTAAAGCGTCATCTTCTTCTTACGGATGGCGTAAGTTCGAATTTTCACTATATAACCCCAGCTATATTATGCCTTTTTTGATATAGCAATTTTGGTAAATTTTTGAGAAATTCTTCATTGAAATTAAGAATAAGAAACACTATTTTTCACTCTTGCTTTGTTTTGTTTTTGTATTTTGCATATGATATACAATTCGACGAGAGTACAAACAGGCTACGCGTACTCGTTATTTCTGTGCTGGAGAAGTCATTTTGATTTAAAATACTTTTAGGTAAGATTTAAATTAAATATTAGGTTAGATTTCACATAGCCCTTGAAATTCATTGGCAGTAGCAAAGCCTCGCATCTCTTTAACCATTCTTCATGAAAATATTACAAAATACAAATATGCGCACGAACGATGCTTGTAGATGGTCCAAGAAGTTCAATCGTAGATGCAGGCAGGTATAAACCAATTTACACATGGAGATACAGAGGCGCAAAGACAGCACAGAACGGCTACAAACAACGTCTGGTCGATTTATACTTCCAGAAGTGCGTTTCACGTGGTTCGACCACAGTGAAAAAGGCCGGGAGCTTCGTCTCCGTCTAACTGCGATTTTCGCTGGCTGCTAGAGGCTCCGTAACAGTTTTGAACATTGCCAACAAGTATGCGCGATGTGTACATGCAGCCCCGTCGATTGTGCCGTGCGAAATCAGCTGAAGTTTCAAACGAAAGCTCGTGGGCCGTTTTTATAAAGAAGCACAGCTTCCTGCTTGAAAATACAAGATCACTAGCACGAACACTTGCACATAGGACGCGTACCTACAAGGTCACCCGTAATGACATGTGACTGCGGTAAACGATGGAATGCGCAATGGGCAAATGTGCCATTTCAAATGAGCCTCGCTGCGAAAAACGGTGAAGGCAAAACAACGAGGCTGGGAATGTCACCAGAATATGACGTGGCTCCTAGGCTCAAAATATGAGGGGATGCCGAGAAGAAGTTCCGCTGGCAAGACCCAATTCGAGATAGAGGCAGTATCAGGAGTGTCTCAGTTAGCTGAGGCATTGCGCTGCTGAGCACACGATTGCGGGATCGAATCCCGGCCACGGCGGCCGCATTTTGATGGAGACAAAATGCAAAAGTGCCCCGGTGCTTGCTGTCTAGGGCACCTTAATAAGCCATAAGTGGTCAAAATTAATCTGGGTCCCTGCTCTACGGCGTGCCTCATAATCAGAACTTGTTTTGGCACGTAAGACCCCAGAAAGAAGTAGTGAAGCTCGCCTCCTCGGAGTATGCCTATGAGATATTTTAAGGCAACCCTATATCTTACATGTATTGCTAGAAAACGGTCTCTAAACAACTAAACTAAATACCTAATAAACTCTACCGAGGCACTTCAAAATCGCGCCTCGCGCCTTGTCAGCTCAGAGTACGATCGTGACCAAAGTATCAGCTGCAATAAATCATCACTGGACCTACCCCTTATTGCTCATCTTCCAAGGATCACTCGGATATGTCTGTTTCACACCTTATATTAGAACTTCCCCGACCTACGCAATAAATGTTTTTACGTGCATGACGCACCTCGTGGCGGCTCTTTAACTCCTTATCTGTTCTGCGTGTATTCGGCCAAACCGTAGCCTTTAATCAATCGTTGTTACTTACTGCCATTTACGAATGGAATAGACTCCCAGACAGCATTGTATGCGAGTGAAAACTTTATAAATTTAAAGAAATAGTGAGTAATTATTCAAGCTCTGCTAAACACGAGGTCGCGGCGGCAACATTTCAATGGAGGCGAAATGCTAAAACGCACGTGTCGCACGCGTTGGGGATGCTCTAAAGAACTCCAGGTGGTGAAAATTAATACAGAGTGCCTGACTACGGCGTGCCCCATACACTGGGTTCCAATAATCGCCGTAGACGAAAAAGTACACGGCTAGCGGACAGCGGCCATCTTAAGCCTCGTTCCAATTCAGATGAAGACGTCAAAGAATACAGCTTCGCGAACACAGCATCGAAGTCAAAAACGTTGCAGGCTACTTCCTGGTTCAAAAAAGATAGCGGCTTAGGAGGACACTCAGAAACTCGACGGGAAGGTCGTCTGCTCGCAAGAAAACGTAGACACGCTTTCCAATGCCCTTAATGTAAGTCACATCGTGTTCTTTTATAGGTTTTCAGCGGCAAGAACTTAAATCACCGAAATAAAGTGTGCTTTTGTAAAATTTTTCTTGTAGTTGCCAGGTGGCGTCACGTTGCAGAAGCGTCTTCCATACGTCTCCCAGAGAGGTCGAAGGGCTTTCCATTACTTAGGCTCTAAGCTGTTTCGGGATCTCCTAAGCTGCCTACATAGACTGTCTCCGATGCTGGCCACAATTGGAACGCAGCCACAATCAGATAGTGGTTTTGGCGCGTAAAACCCCTCAAATTGTTTTTTAATTGTTACAAGTGTTAGTGTACAATAGCTTTGTTTGATGGTAATATAAATCAATTTAGGGTTGAAAGTGTGAATTATAGATGTAATGTTCTACATCTTAGGCGTGTTACTATGCAATAGTACTGCATTTGCGTAATAAGTTATTCAATATTATTATTACCTGTCTTTGCATTGCTCTGCGTCTTTATTGTCATAATTCTAAGTTTTTGCCTATATTCTATTGTGCTTCTAATCTTGCAAAAAATCTGGGCTTGTGCTCCTCCCTCATGCACTGCCCCACTCGGGCCTTCAGCGGTAAATTAATAAATGCATGAATGAAGTGTTGTAACGAAATGATCGATGGGGCCTGTCGAAGGGTGGTTCAACATATCAGTAATTACATTAATTCTACGAGAAAAGTTGCTTTGTGCCAACTGAGGTATTGCATCTTAGCAGCTTTTCCAACACAAGAAAATACGTTGTCTTTTTTCATTTAAAGAGGCAAGTTGTCAACCACTTGGGTGTCGCACAAAACAGCAAGCGAAACGTGTGAGTGATTCTCATGAATATACTTTCACTGATCAAAAATGTGTGGGGGAACCCATCTCACGATCATCATCATAATCAGCCTATGTTTATGTCCACTGCAGGAGGAAGGCGATCTCCCTGCGCTCTCCAATTACACCTGTCTTGCGCTAGCTGATTCCAACTTGCGCTTGCAAATTTCTTAACTTCATCATCCTGCCTAGCTTTCTGCCGTCCTTGACGGCGCTTCCCTGTTCTAGGTATTCATTCTGTAACTCTAATGGTGCCCCGGTTATCCATCCTACGCATAACACGTTACATGGTGTCACCAGCGCTTCGTGTATTTTTTTCAATGCCAGGCAGATGCGGCCGACCCAACGGTTCACCACCCTCACCGATTACCCTTTCCTACTCTCTCCCGACGGCTAACGCTCACCACTGCTTCACGGTTATGGCAGAGAGCACCTTCTGGGTGGCGCCTCACGACGGACGTCTGAGGAAGTAATCCTGACAGACGCTTGAAGCGTCTACCGCATCTGAGAAGCGGAACGCGCTCAGTGGCTCAGACGCACGCGTGACGCAAGCAGTCGTACCCTCTGGGTAGCGTCACATCGCGGCAACTCACTGAACTAAGGCGGACCAGCGGCTCCCATTGCAGAGCGGGCGATTGCACTGGCATTGAAGAAATACAGGAGGCGCTGGTCTCATGATGAATCTCGACAATTATGCAATGGAGGCAACTTGGCAATGTAACGAAACACACTATTGCTCTACGAAAACACGTCAAGTACAACGCGTGTATGACGACCGTCTGGACACACTGCGCCATCTTGCGCTGCTGCGGCAAAGTCTCCAGGTGGCGCGTGTGGGAATATACATTCAAACAAAATTCTATGAATGTATAATGTTAAGTGTAGCCGATGCCCAAGGCTATTTACAATTTATTTACACGGAAGCCAACGGAGGCCAAGATGACGACGCTATATCAAGCGGGAACACGTCGTCTTCCTCCTCTTCAGTGCATCCACACTGTGGTGGCTGTACCGTATCATCACCCCCGGAAGTAGAAGCACCGTCGCAGTGCTTAAGCTACGCATGCGCGCTGAAATCTGTGTGATATGGCTTTAGTCTCGCTACTTAAACGATGTCACTTGCAGCTAACGTTGACACTGAGGGGTCGGTGGGGATGATTTTGTAGGTGACATCGGTCACTTGTCGCACCACACGGTATGGACCAGTGTAACGCGACAGCAGCTTTTCGGAAAGGCCCACATGGAGGATGGGTGACCACAGAAGCCCCAGAGAACACGGAGAAAAGTGCACGTCGTGATGGTGGCAATCATAGAGGCGTCTCTGATGCTCCTGTGAGGCCTCGAGACGGGTGCGGGCGAGCGGCCGCACGTGGTCTGCGTTTGCGATTGCGTTCGGGCGTATTCAGTGGCCGAACGTGCGGGCGAGGGCAGCAAGGTGCATAATGACAACGCTGTTTCTCGACCATATAGGAGATTGAAGGGAAAGTAGCCGGCGGTGTCGTGACGCGATGAATTATTAGCGAGCGTCACAAATTGTAAATGAAGGTCCCAGTCGTAGTGGTAGGCCGCAACGTACTTTGAGAGCATGTCGGTGATGGTCCGGTTGAGGCGCTTCGTGAGGCCGTTGGTCTGTGGTTGGTAAGACGTGCTGATTTGGTGCTTTGCGAGCAGGAGCGGAGGATGTCGTCGACGACTGCCGAGTGAAAGATACGGCCATGGTCAGTTAGTAATTAGCGCAGAGCATCGTGTACTAAAATGATGTCGTAGACTGGAAAGTCAGTGATGTCAGTAGCGCAACTTGTCGGGAGGGATCTTGTGATTGCGTACCGCGTAGGGTAATCGGTAGCGACGGCGACCCATTTATTTCCGCAGCCCGAGAGAGGAAACGGCCCAAGAAGGTCCAGACCAACGCGAAAAAAGTGTTCGCGCGGGAGGTCGATTGGCTGGAGACATCCAGCTGGAAGTGTGAAGGGCTTTTTTCGGCGCTGACTGGGCTTAAAGCGGCAACGTAACGCCGCACGGAGCGGGCGAGACCAGGCCAAAAGAAGCAACGGCATACACGGCCGTATGTGCGCAAAGCGCCTAAGTTCCCAGCCGTGAAGTTGGCGGAGGACAGTCGAACGCAGGTGTGATGGAATGACGAGCAGAATGTCAGGGCCTTGGCGATCAAAATTTCAGTGGCATAACGGTGAACGCCTACCTCCACCAAACAATGTTACGTGTAGCTGACGCCCAATGCTATTTACAATTTATTTACACGGAAGCCGAAGGAGGTCAAGATGGCGACGCTAAATCAAGCGGGAACACGTTGTCTTCCTCCTCTTCAGTGCAGCCACACTGTGGTGGCTGTTCTGTATCAATATGACGCAGGTTTGGCTGAGCTGAACACCGAATAAATTTATTTAATTCTTTTTTTTTTGTCAGTGAATGGAGGCACATTCCCAGTGGCACATACCGCGTGACAAAGTTGGCGTCAAAGACGTCCATTGAAGAGCAGTACATACCCAGTGGCGCACTTTTTCCAGAAATACGTTTATTGAAGAGTGGTACATAACTTTATGGTGCATGCCCAGTAGCACATTCCACACAGGCCTGTAAATCTCCCATCATTTCATGGTGGGCCTTCATAGGGCGGCCATAAATATATGTTGTAAGCAGTATTAGTGTACTGCGTCGTTTTCATATGTACATAGCCATTATCATCTCTGATCTTCTGTTTCTTCGTGCATGAACTGGAGCGTTTCCTTTTTGGAATAAAAGCAGCGCTTGGCAGCTTGGTCGGTCTCGGTCTTATAATATGGTGGAGGTTAGAGCACTGCACGGGCTCGGGCTTACCGGAAAGCCCGGGCCCGACCCGGCCCGTGGGCTGGGTCGGGCCGGGTCGGGCAGTTTTTTCACGGGCTCGGGCCGGGCTCGGGCATGGCATGGGCTTTTTCACGCGGGCCCGGGCCAGGCTCGGATTTTCTGGTGGTATGCCTGTAACGTGCAGCGAGTTATCCTCGCGCGTTTCGACTCTGAAAAACCTGTTGCCCCTGGCGCAGCTGGAAGCAAGCAGTGCGACTCCTGTGTACTTCCCTTTTGTTCTTCCGTCGTATTTTGCGCTGTTTGAACAGAATGTAAAAGTCCAGAAAGACCGAAGTCGCCTCAAACCAAAGGATGCCATTGTATTTCTTACCTAAATCAATGTAATTAACGCTTTCAGCGCGGTGCAAGCGCGTTCGCGACTTGCTGATTCTTCAAATGCGAATGGGTAAAACGATGACTGGTAAGATAATTCATCACGCGGCTAAAATTTGGCACTGCGTCCATCCATGATTGCACGCATGTTCTCGACCGGCCGTCTAGCAGCGGCGCATTACGCTGCACCGTGAAGGAACGAGAAGCTTTCTTTCTCCATTTACTCCATCCATGCGCTGCGCTAAGGACCTGTCGTGCTGTGGAGATTAGTGGCCGTGGCTGCGCTTCGGCTAGAGTGTACTAGAATACGGTTGAGTGGGACGAGCGGCTGGGGCGGCGCATGCTTTGCAGTGAGGCGTCCGACGTGCAAAAATACTGTGACGGCATGGCGATAGAAGTGAATTGGGCCGCATCAAAGTGGCGCCGTTGGAAAGTGCTGGCGATATACTGCTCGGCAGGGTCATTCGTACTACTTCGCGCACTGGTATTTGGGTTCAGACCGCTCAAAGAGTGTTCATAATTGCATATCACATGTATTGATGCCTTAAAAATAATTCCTTTCATTCTTTTCTTTATTTTATTTTTTAATACCACTCGGTGGTCTTTTTCGGTCACGGGCCGGGTTTGGGCCGGTTTCGAGCAGGGCTCGGGCCGGGCTCGGGCCGAAGGTAAAGGGGTGCGGGCCCGGGCGGGCCCGGGTCTCGCCATAAAACTTTTGGTCGGGCTCGGGCGGGTAGTCCGACGTAAAATCGGCCCGTGCAGTGCTCTAGTGGAGGTACGTGAAGACCCCGACGTCCTCTCGCGTTCCCGTCATCCCTGGAGCTACGTTCCGGTCGCCGCCTGTGCCCGGCTACCCCTACCAAGATGGACACCTCCAACCCTGGTATTTCCGGCCCCTCTAACCCTACCGCACCGATGACTCCGCCTGTAGTGCGCTCTTGGACTGTGACGAGCCCTCTACGCGATCCCCCCTTGTCTTTGGGGGATTCCGTGGTGATGACGTCGACGATTGGATGGACAACTACGACTGCGTGAGTTCTTGCAATAGGTGGAACAACATCCAGAAATTGAGGCACGTCGCATTCTACTTGGCCGGTGCAAATACGTGGTAGTTCAACCATGAATCCGACATCGCGGATTGGTCCACGTTTACCACCGAGCTGCGGCAAATCTTTGCTTCCTCGTCTGGCCGTCGCTAAACAGAAGCTGGGCACGCGCTTCCAACTTCCGCAAGAGTCTTGGACCTCATACATAGAGGATATCTTGGCTCTGTGCCCCGTGCGAACCCTAGCATGATGGAAGCCGAACGCGTTCGAGACTTATTAAAAGGCATTGGGTCTGTCGCATTCAACGCCTGATTCGTGGAAAATCCGACTTCTGTTCAATACATCACTTCCACTAGTCAGCACCTAGACGAGCTGGAGTCTCTTCATTTTCTAGAAGACAGCAGCAATCCTCAGGTTCCCCATTATTCAGATCTACGTGCTCCCATCCGCACCATCATCCGCGAAGAGCTTCAAATACAGGACCTGAGGCGTTCACCTGCTGCCTGCGTCCCAACCCCCACCTTCAACTTGTGCGAGGTCGTAAAGCAAGAGTTGACAGCGATGACTACACCCACGACGCAACTTGATCAGGTAGCGCGTCCCACACCTACCTACGGGGATGTTACTTCGCTACCCACCCCTACCGTGACCTCGGTACCTACTGACGTTACCTATGGCCATTTGGCTCAGATGGGAACCAGAGCACTTGGTGCGCCATCCTACCCTCAGTAGCGTCCACCTCGTCCGGTTTGTTTTTACTCTGGTATACGCGGCCATATATCTCGCTTCTGCCGTCGTCGCCAGCAGGATGAAAGACGAGGTTATGCTGAGCACGAGAGAGACCGTACCCGCCGACCTGACGGCTACTACCCCGGCTCCCTCAGCAGCGTTCTCCGTCTCCTCCAGCTGCTCCCAATCAGCCTCATAGTTCCCGTTCGGCCAGACATCGTTCTCCTTCGCCTTACCGGCGCTCTACATCACCGCTTCGCCCCACTTCCCATCTTACCGACCAGCACTCGGAAAACTAACTGTTGCAGTTTTAGGAGGGTAAACTGCTTCCTATCGGTCTTCGAAAATTCCTCCTGTTCGCCCGGCCAACATGCTTCATTTAACTGTTGAAGGTGTTCCGTCGTCAGCTCCTATCGATACCTGTGCCGCCCTTTCTGTTCTTCGTAGTGATCTGTGTTCATGGCTCCGGAAAGTAAAAACGCCTTATCGTGGATCCATTTTGCGTCGTGCTAATAATGGATTCATTCACCCCGACGAACCATGTGCTGCTCGTGTTTTAGTTGACGGCATTCGCCACCACGTACAGTTTATTGTCCTTCCAACCTGTATCCATGAAATTATACTAGGTTGGGACTTCCTACAATCTGCTTCAGCCATCATTTCATGTAGAGAACAAGTTGTCCATATCAGGGATACAGCGCTTGCATACGGACTTTTCACCTTCATGCGTGAACTTGGCCATCACTGTAGACTACGTCCTGCGCCCTGGTCACGAAGACGTTGTAGCCGTAACATCCTGTCAGATCGCCGACGGAGACGCTCTAGTCGCCCTTCTTTCTGCTGTACTTCGAGCGGAATTCTCATTGCCGCCTGTCTCGTCCGGTTATCACGTGGCCGCGCCCTTTTGTCTGCTTGCAATACGACCCCAGATCCTGCGATGCTGCCCGAAGGGGTGACTATGGCAACGTTCGCGAACACTCAAAATATATCTATAGTCACGCTTTGCCCGTCTATCGCCAGCACTCATGTTCGGATGATTCTTTCCCTCCCCCAGCAATCCTAGGTTCTGACCTAACAGTCGCGCAGTCCGAAGCCTTACTGGATGTCTCGGCGAAGCACAAAGTCTCTTTCGATAGCTGTTCCACTGTGTTGAGCCAAACTCCTGTGGCTACACAGCGCATCGAAACCGATGGTTCCGCTAAATACGACGACGCCCCTATCGTGTATCGCCATCCGAACGGAAGGTCATTGAACAACAGGTTGCTGACAGGCTTGCGCAGAAGATAATACGACCTTCATCTAGCTACTGGGCCTCTCCCGTGGTTCTCGTAAAGAAAAAAGATGGCTCCGTTCACTTTTGCGTCGGTTACCGAGCACTCAATAAGATCACACACACGGACGTATATCCAATACCTCGAATTGACGACGCTTTAGACGCACTACAAGGGGCGGAGTATTTCTCCAGCCTTGATCTTCGATCAGGATAATGGCAAATACGATGAACGATACTGACAAAGACCGCATTCGCTACACCAGACGGACTTCATGAATTAAACGTGATGCCTTTTGGCGTTTGTAAAGCTCCCGTCACATTAGAGCGCATGATAGATAACGTACTTTGTGGACTAAAATGGAAGACCTGCCTCTGTTATCTGGACGATATTGTCATCTTTTCGTCTGACTTCAGCCGACAGCTTCATAGATTAGAGGAAGTTCTCAAGTGTCTTGCAAATGGTGGTCTCGAGATGAATAAAAAAAAATAAAAGCAAGCAAAACAAGAAAAGACTTGGGCCACATCGTCGCGAATGATGGCATCTAGCCAAACCCCGAAAAAATTTGTGCTATTCTCCAGTTTCCTTGCCCCAGCAGCAAGAAGATCTACGCAGTTTAGTCGGCTTGACGTCATATTTTCGTTGATTAATACGCAACTTCGCTGCAATAACAGCTCCTCTACAATAGCTACTGGTCAACATTGCATCTTTCACGTGGACTAACGACTGCGAGTCGGTTTTTCAAGCTCTTAAGCAACATCTTACTTCCCGACCAGGGGTGCTATGCAGGATGCCCCGAGTTTGGCGAAACTCGGGATCTTCACGAGCTCTGGCGACGCCCCAAGATCAAAGAACAAATGATAACAAGACGAAGTTTGTCCATCGGCACGCCTCCAGTTTCATTGATTAATCTAGATTCACTCTGGGTGGCTATTATCCCTTGGGCGTTGCCATATGGGCGGTCGACAAACTGGGGCTCACGTGATCATACGGTCGGTGCATGGTCGTGCCTTCTTTCACTTGTTTGTCGTTCCACCGAGTGCATTACAGGCACAAGCAAGTTATAAAATAAATTCATTTAGTACAATAATATTAGTCACATTAACGTGGGTTGTAAGCATTTTAATGTTTCCACTATGTACACGGAATGTGTATTAGACTAATTTGTATTTAAATACGTTTCGCGTTATGCCACGAGGAGACGCTCGCCCCCCTCTTTTTTCCGGATTCGATTGGCACGGCTCGATACGTGCTTGCTCTAGCATTTCCGAGCACCGATTGGTGTGCGCTTGCTTTTCTCACTGGGTTTCCAACAGATCGCTCGTTTCTCCTTTGCTCTAGATTGGATTGGTGCGGCTCGCTACGTGCTTGCGCTCCCATTTCCGAGCAGAGATTGGTGTGCGCCTGGTTTTCACACAAGGCTTTTAACAGATCGCTCGTTGCTCGCGCTAAAGAAAAGCTGCGAGTAGCGCGCGCATCCAGCTACAAGACGAAGTGAGCGTCGGCTAGCGCATAAGTGGTTTGCCGCGCGCTTACCGTGTAAGCACACAGGAATGCCGGAAAGCACACATACAAGGGTCAGAAAACTACGCTTTATTTTCTTTTACTTTGCGATACACCTCCATACTGGCAAGCGTCGAGCGATGGCTTCTAACAACCGCAGGAAAGAGTCTTTGTAGTGGCTAGCCCGAGCGATCCGTGGCTTCTAACAAACGCACGAAAGGGTCTTTGCAGCGCACGTGGATGTTGACTGCCACCACATGCATCCCAGGTGGGACTCCAGCATCGGTGCAGTTGCCCTGTACCCATCGCTGACGAGGGAGCGCTTCACTTTTTGACAATAACTTTCTTTTTTTTTGCGTGTCAACGCCCGTGATGGGGTCCATAAAGTTCACGCTTTGGTTGACTGTCTACCAATGCGGATTGAGGCATAGCCCCGTTAGCATCCACTAAATTTGGGATACATTTGTATGCGGCCAATTCGTCACTATGAATAATGGTCCCCGGTTTAACATTGGTTGCAATAATGGCGCCTAGCGTCGCCGCCTTTCTTCGGTCGACTTTGAAAGTCGCAGCACCCCTCTGGTCGCGCAGAACATGCCGAAGACCCATGGGCCCCCAACTTTAACACCGCCGTAATTTTGGCGGCTGGCGGAAAGTTGTCGGCCTCATCAAAGTGAAGGCACTCATCAATTTGCGCTATCTACCCGGGGTACCAAGTGGAGGTCGCGCCAGCAGCTCGTCCCTCGCGACCTTACGGGGGTAGTTCGTCCTGTCGGCGATGGTGTGCTCCTATAGAGGAAACAAGTCGCCGGTCATCTCCTTCAACAGCCATATGTCTACGCTTTTGCTCACGCAGTACGTGAGCCAAATCATTTGCCGCCTGGACAGGTGGTCGTTCGGACGGCCGAGGCGGTGCGTTTTGGCGAAGTAACGTCCTTCGCCTCTCTGACCGTGCAGTGCAGCTTTACCGTGTAACTGCGAAAACTGATTTCGGCACCTGTTGCATCGGAAGGCAGCCCGGCTTCCATTCTGAGTCTTCCAATATAATGTGACCACTTCGCCTACTCAGGTTGGTTGGCCCGGGTTGAACCCCAGGTGCTCGCAGGTGCCCCAGTACTCCGATGACGACGCCGGACCTGGCCTGGGGCTAGGGCGCGGTGGACGAGCAGCGCTTGAAACAGGAGAGAGCCGAAGCGAAGCGATCGCACGAACTTTTCCTCCGGCAGCCTAGTCACATCAGTCTGTGCTCGGAAAGCATAATATGCCCGCCACGCAGTCTCCGCAGACAAGGGCGTTCGCCTAACTCGTCACACAGCCAGCGCACTGACGTTTTGGAAAGGCAAAAACGACGCTGAAACTCTACGTCGGTCATGTAGCTGAAGGGGTCCAGATGGTCATATTGACGCTTGCCGCCGCTGGATGCGATGACACAGGCTGCTGCTGCCGCCGCCATGCTCCCGAGTTTAACTCGAGGGGGGTTTCGCGATGTACGAGTTTGGCCCGAGTTCGCGTGTCAATCAAAACCATAGGTCACGCCCCGAGCGAGGCATGTAACTCTTGTGCGCGCCCACCACGGTTGGGCCACGCCCAACTTATTTTTCGACAACAGCGACGTGGTGCGGAACTGAGAGGCATTAACAATCTTGACCGGTGAAATAAAACACGCACAACGCACTGTCATCGGTGATGTACTCAGCACCACTATAAAAAAAAAGCGTCGACTTTCGCTGCCTTATGCATATGTCTTCTTGGGCTGTGATGACCCCACAACACGGTTCATTGCCTGCGTTGTGGCTACGTAGCGCACAGCAAATAATTATCCGCACGTCACTGTAGCTGCTTGCAAGGCGTCGATGCGCCGTGGTGGACGACGATCTTGAGCAGTGCGTAGTGTTTTCCAACGACAACGTATCGCAGCTGTCATTTGAGATGGCTGCTCTGTCAATGATATAGTGCAGCAAACACGGTCAGCGGTCAGCGCAAACACACCCAGTGCAATGGCATTTTGTCATCACAAGCACGGCACACTAAACAATTGCAACACCTTCCTGCGTTCGAAGTCTAATTTCCTAACTGCACACAAGAGCCCTCACCCACCAAAATGCGATTGCTGCGCTGTCGTTACGATATCCATCTGCGATCGCTGTTAGCTCAGCAGCAGAGGCAATCGGCAAGCACATTGGAGTGAACAACACACTCAAATTCTGCGCACATGCGCACGGAGGCACCTTCAATGGGCAAGCGGTGACAAGCGACGAACTGTGTCGCTGGGCAGCACGCTCGTGTTCGCAATGCATCGCGGAGACTTCGCGCACGCAGATAAACTGGTGCATTTTCATTGTGCTGCGTCACTACGGACCCAGAATACCGCACAGCCATTTTGCAGCGACAGCCGTTGCTCCCGTCTCTATGGCTAAAGTGTCGTTTCAGTTGGTAAAGCGGCGGCCTTAATAGCCGCCGCAGTGAAGCACCTGCGGTGAACAGCCATGCCGCAGCGCTGCGTTGCCATTCCCCTATTAGACAGGGAATGGGCAGATCGTTGTCATGACTGACTTTATCGAACATAGCACTGCAGCGCCCCTGGCGACTGCTCACCGCATGAACTCCCTCGTGCGTGTGACCCTCTAGAATGTATCCGCTTGTAAGCTTTCGCCTCACTGTCGCCGACTCGCGGCAAAAAAGTACAAAATTTAATAATTCATTATATGTCCGTTTGTCATCACAAATTTACAGCATTCAAAACAAAAAAAAAACGATACTTTAAGAAGTAAAATGTTGGTTATTTTATTTGTTGTATTTCAAAGTATTCGATTGAGGGAAAGTATAGGTGCAAGAATGCACCGCATGTGCCCTGTTCGCATTCGACGGAGGATAGAAAGATAATGCCCGAAAAAGGAGGCACGCCCTTGACGCGCCCGAGAAAGGCGTGGCAAGCGGCTCACGGCAAGTGTGCAGATAGACAGCGGGACAGTGACGGTATTGCTAAATTGCGATAATACGTTGATAACAATACGCGGCGCTGGCGCGTTTTGTTGCGCAGTCCTCTGTGCTTGAAGCCCGGCAGCACTGTGCCGCGCAGAGTGCGCTCATGTTGTCATACGTGGCTTTATCTCGACATTTCTTTTTGCCTGCTGTTCTTGCACGTTCCTTGCTATCTTCGTTCACTGACTGCCATCGAGCGAACTCGGGTAAAACTCGGGTGAACGAGAAACTCGGCGCATCCTGCATAGCACCCCAGTGCTTGGCTACTTCGCTGATAGAGCCCCCAGTCGTTCCGATGCTACGCCTGCCTCACACCAGCTCTCGATAACGCCCATGGACCAAGTTCCGCTTTTATCACGCTCTGATTTCGTCTTAGCTTCAGCGGGCCGATTCATACTGTCGAACTCTCATGGATCGCCTTAGTGCGTTCACCGAATCACCCAACAGCCGCTTGCGATACCAGCTTCTACAATTCCGCCTCCAAGATGGCGTGCTACGCCGCTACGTTTACCACCCGACAGGGAACGGGTGGGTCCCAGTCCTACCTCGCTGCCTTCGCCTTGGAGTATTAGAGGCACTTCACGACAACATATCAGCTGGCCACTTAGGCTTCCACAAAACCTACGACCGCATCAATACCCGCTGCTTCTCGCCTGGTCTATCCACAACGGTGGACAAATACGTTGCCTCTTGTGCGGCATGTCTGTGCCGTAAACGCTCGACAACCCCTCCCACCGGTTTAATACAACCTATCCCTGCCCCGGACGCTCCTTATGAATTTGTTGGCACTGATTTATATGGTGCTTAGCCTTTGACACCCTCTGGTCACTGTTAGATTGTAACTTCGGTCGACCATTTACCAAGATACGCCGAAACTACGCCTCTGCTATTCGGTACCGTTTCTGAGGTCGCTGACTTTTTCTTGCGCTCTATCGTCTTGAGCCATGGGCTCCTCGCGTT